>NC_048597.1:50227174-50447174 GCF_003668045.3 Cricetulus griseus
AATAATAAGATTCTTGAATACAATTATAGTACAAATGAATTCCTTTAGGAAGAGTAAATGCTGTTTGTCTTTTTGCTTATTTGTATGTTAGTATATTTAGTGACAGCAGGTTGTATGACATGGACAAACAATCAAGGACAAAGGAACACACAATATTTTCTCCCTAGATATATTCCATTTTTCTCCCTAGAAACCTGACATGACGTCATCTGCACAGAAACCCTACAAGAAAGTATTGCTGTGGAGGTGTGAAAAGCACCTCCTTGTGAAACAGGGTTTTCTAATTACTGTAATTCTTTAGAGACCCCATGTTGAAAGCTATTTGTCTTTTGAGCCATAATTTGCTCAGTCTTGATAAGGGGGGAGGGGCTCTGTCCTCCCTCTACTTGATATGCCAGACTTTGGACTCAGCAAGAAAGGCCTTACTACCACTGAGGAGTAGATGGGGATGGAAAGGGGGGAGGGGGAATCGGGTGGAGGGAGGAGTAGGAAATGGGTGGGTATGCAAAATGAAACATTTTTAGATAAAAAATGAAACTATTTGTCAAAAGAGATCAATTTTGAAATAAACTCCTCCCATCCCTTTTCTCCCACTGGCGGCATCCTAATTAGTGACACCCTGGTAGATCTGTGGAAGTGGCTATTGTTGAGGTCCACTATATCATTTCTAACCTTCTTGCAGACCCCATTCTGTCTCACTCTCTTGCCACAGCCACTGAGTCATCACAGTAAACACCTGAAAGCTTCAGAAAGTCACTAGCAAATGAATGGACTCCCACCCTGTGCAGAGGAGAAGAGGAGAGAATGTCCACACACCCTGACGCTAAGTAAAGGGGCAGGCTTACAGTGAGATTTCTAAGTGATTAGTGACATCTGCGATGTCATATATTATCCCCATTTGGACAATGAGAAAGAAGTGTTAAGGAATTTTCCTCTGTGCAGTGAATAAGTTGGGGACAAATTAATCAAAGGCTCTAAAATGCATGATTGAGCCATGATACCATAGGATACTCACTAAGTTACACTTTTTAAACCTTAACATTTTTGAAATTTGCTTTTATTAATGGTGAGATGAATTAAGATTGATATTTATTATTGCCCATCTATATTTCAGATTGTACATATTGCCCAGACATATTTTCCATGCTTTTCTAGTGTTTGAATATACAAACTATTGGGATACTTTGCTCATTTTTATATTGAAATGATATTTTTATTATCAAAAGAATGTATTTTTATTTTAATTGTTTTAAAATACATTAATTCTTTGGCCCGGTAGGAATCCATTGTAGGGAAAGGTGCCTACAGCCAAGCCTGCATTTTGATACCACGTGGTAGAAGCAGAGAATCCACTCCCACTAGCTGCTCTCTGGTCACCACACACAATTGTGGCATGTCCACACTTACAGACACATACATATCTAAGTACACAAAATAAATAAAGTGCAAAGAGCAGTCCAAATTTTTAATCTTCCCATGTTATAAGGTTCTCTATCACATGTTTCTTAATGTTGAAATTCTTTTTTTCATTTCACATGAACTTGGCTTAAAATGAGGAAGTGCCTTTACTCTTCTGTGAACCTTCAATGATTTACAAATGTGAGCAACCCTCTCTGTCCTTATTGATTTGTAATACAACCTGTCTGAAGTATTTTATTGTTAGACATCAGATAATGCTTTTCTCTCACACCACCCAGACATAGATTTCAGGCTGGGACCACAGTTATTATTACTATCAGCACAACTACTATTATGAATTGTTATGAGCATGGGCCTTGGAATCAAAACCCCTGTGTTTCTGTACAAGGCGAACGATTTTGGAATTTAGTAGATATAAATTATTGTACAAACAAACGGTCCTCAGTTTCTTACATTGTGTTCAATGGTGAGCTAGCTGGCTTTCCTTGGGAAGCATTTATGTGGAGTAGATTAGCTACTGCAATGAAGGATTATCAGATTATAACATGCTAAGCAGTATATACATAGATATATCATGTTTTGCTATTGTTGGTTATATGTTCAATTAACTATAGAATAACAGTATAACGGTCTACAAATTATTAATTCAGAAAGTAGAAGATTTGTAAAGTGAGTTAAAAATCTAAGATATAGACATACGTAATGGACAATGACATAATTCTACATTAGAAAACATGTTTAGCTTCTATACGACATTAACACACCCTGAAACCGGCATCCTCAATCATTTTAAGCACACAGTTAAGTGGCATTTACATCGTTAATGTTGTTGTGTGACCATGAATAAATATTATCACTCTTTTCCACATTAAAAGTTGAAGATTTCAAAATTAAAATGTTTGCTTTAGCCGGGTGTTGGTGGCACACACCTTTAATCTCAGCACTCGGGAGGCATAGGCAGGCAGATCTCTGTGAGTTCGAGGCCAGCCTGGTCTCCAGAATGAGTGCCAAGATAGGCTCCAAAGCTACACAGAGAAACCCTGTCCTGAAAAAAAACAAAAATAAGTAAATAAATAAATAAATAAATAAATAAATAAAATGTTTGCTTTATAAACAAGCGCATATCAAAATGATGGTTTGCTGTGGTCATGTGTGTCTTTTCGTTCATATAAATAGAAGTAACTCAGTACTCTGACTTCTGTGTTCCTGACACTGTAAACACAGGTTTTCATTCTTTGAGCAATAATAGGTAGAAGAAAAGTTTCAATATTAATAGAATCTTCTTTATAGTAACATATAGATGGTTTATATATTGATGAATTATTTGATTCATTCTTGTTTTATTTTGGAGTTTTCCATGTGTGCATTACATTATATTTTCTGTCTTTATGATGTTTTCAAAAAAAAATATAAACGGTGGAGTGGAGACATAGAAGTAATACACATACACAACTACTCACCTATTTGTCATTTGTTTTGTTCAAAATACTTAACATTTACAAATTTAGTGGTTATCCAAAGTTTATTTGTGTTAATTATATATAACACAAACATAAGTTGCGACATACATCTACTTAAGTCTTCATTGTTGTTGTTGTTATTGTTGCTTGTAGTACTGTGGATTGAAGTCAGAGCTTTGTACAACAGAAAGCAGTTTTCCTCCAAGCACTGCCATCAGCCTGAAGGCTGTCATTTATTTCTTGAATTTAACTGTATTTCTTGAAAGTAACTAAAATTCTGTGCCATCTAACCAAAGTTTCTATCTCCTACCTCACATGCCATGTTAACTGTATTTGTACTCTCTGCTTAATACCTCTAGATTTTGTATATATAGGAAATTGTTACTTTTCTTTTTTGGTTTTTCAAGACAGGTTTTCTCAGTGTGGCTTTGGAGCCTATCCTGGCACTCGCTCTGAAGTCCAGGCTGGCCTCGAACTCACAGAGATCTGCCTGCCTCTGCCTCCTGAGTGCTGGGATTAAAGGCATGCACCACCAATGCCTGGCTTGTTTCTTCTTTTTATTCTTTGCTTTTTTTGTACTATGTGTAAACACTATGGTTACACAGCTTCATAGTAGATGAAGTTCTTTTTTCCTTTTATGTTTTTGTAAATTAAAAGAAGAATAAGGTTATCTTATCTTTTAAACTAGTCTGTTTCTGAGCACACAAAGGGAAAGCTTTCTAAAAAGTAACTCTTTGGCACTTTATTTTCTATTTTCTCAATATCCATTTGCTTAATCTGTAAGTGAATTGTTATAACTATAATTTTCCAAAATATCTCAGACAACTTATTAAGAATTTTAGTATGTGAAAATGGGCTCCCATAAAGTAAATTTTACATAGTTCCAAATCTTACTATCAGTAGTTATAGCCTCTTTATCACTTGTTAATTTTGCATGCTTTATTTTTTCATTTTTATTGAAATTGCTAGACATTTGCTTATTGGACTGATTTTTATCCAAAGATTTTATAAACTCTCTTTTTGTTTCCAGTTAATTAGTTTCTGCTGCTATTTTATTATCTCTTTCCTTCTGTTTTTCATTTTGTATTAAAAATGTATAAACTATTTTAATGAAAGAATATGATTTAATGGGTTTTTGTGAAAATATTACCCAGTTACTTAATTGTAATTGAATTGGTTTTTTTAAAAATGAATTCAAATTGTTTTTATTTGAAGTATGTTAAATTCTCATACTGCCAGTGATTATGAATTATAAATTCTAATATATCTAGTATGAAAAGTAAAGCCACACAGCATTCAAAATTGACATTTCATAAATTGGCTGTAATATACTGTATAAGCTCTACAAGTATTTGCAAGGAAGTCACACAAAAAATCCCAGAACACAGTCTTCAGTGGCCTTTTCACTAGTTATGTTGCTTGAAAAGAGTACTTTATACATTAGATGATCTCTAATTGTTACTTAAAAATCTTTACAATAAGTATGGTTTCGGGATATTTCATTTGAAGATAGGTGTAGGTTTTAAAAGAATCACTTTGTACTGCTTTTGGTAGAATGGCTTTTGGTGAGAATATAAGGTCATAATAAGGTGACAAGGAGAGTCACAGCTGGATATCTTTCCAAGTTATGTCTCACCTCATGGGAACAAACTCACTTTTCAATTTAGACTGAAAAAGAGAAACAGCTATTCATTTGGTCAACTAAGCCTCCAATTTTGTAGGATGCCTTGAGATTTATCTATCATATTGCTTAGAAGGTAAAAGGAAACCACTGTTTACTAACAGATTTCAGTACTTAGATCCTAGATGTTTAATGTCTTGGAAGATAAAAGATATATTAACATCAAAGGTGGAGGTTGCAGATAATGGGCCATCAGGTCTACTGTCTTATCATGGCCCACTTCTGCTCTTTTCATTTTTAAATATTACTGTATTAACTTGCATTTGCATTTGAGAAAAGATACTGTATATAATTTAACCATCACAACTGAAGTAAATTTTATGTTTCATGTTTGTTTCTATGACAGAAAATTTGGGTAGGGAGACAGAGGGATCCCTCTCCAGTATATAAAATGGAAGTGGAATTGGAGTCTTTATAAGCCTTTGATGTAATTAGTTTTTAATTTATATTCCTCCTCATCTAGAAGGGTTTACAAAGCTTTATATGTCAATTAGTTTTTGAAGCTAAAATTTAATCAATAGCTATCCAGTTTTCTATCACAGTTACAAATTCTTCTGAAACGTATCAACAATCAAATAAGGCAGAAAGTGTGATACAATATGAGCCCCTACAAATCCTATTTATGCATCTTCCAAACATTCTTCATGCAGATGGTTACAAATAACCAAAGATGTGTTGATCTTCATTTAATTTAGTGTAGATTATATTTTTAAGGGGTGGGTGAGTTGTTGGTTTTACTTAAAAACTGGTCAATGTACTAGCAGTCTCAGCAAAAGAACAATAGATTTCTATTTCCCAAACAACAGTGATTTGTGTAGTTAATGACTTTCAGTAAGACATGGAGGTATGTAAATTCTGGAAAGAAACAAAGTAAATACTCCAAGATTTTCCTTAATAGGCCTTAATTCCTTTATAATTTTATTTTGACACATTAGTTTTTAATTGCAAACCAATTTGGGTTTCACTTTGCTTAATAGTAATTTGATAATGTTTACTTTCTTCACACATTATCCATGAACACATAAAGGTCTGTCCAGTGTGCTATCTAGCATTTATTGGAATATCTTGTACATAGTTATCACTAAGGAATTGTTCGCTGACTTGTATTATGAAATTATTTTCATTATAGTCATTTAACACTGAGATCATTGAAATCACCCAGCATAACTTCATATCATTTTACAGAAAAATTAGTTCATATTTAAAAAAACACGTTTTTTGAAGAACACAGAATTCTGAGTCTCCAAACTCCTACTTCAGGCAAAAGTTTTTATCCCGTAAGCAAATTGAGATTTTTTTTTTTTGAGATTTCACATCTGTTAACTGTTTAAAGATGTGTGGTAACATATATCAGTTTAACCCAATAGGTGTCAAAGATACAAAGGATCCTCAGGGGTCCAAATTACTATGCACACAAAGTCAACAACTGACTTGGTATCTATGTTCTTCTTTGTATGAAAAACAGAGGCAACTGTCATAGAGATTTCCATTCATCAAAATGCATTTTATCCCAGATGACATTCCCAAACTTTCAGAAATTTGAATTGTGGCCACATTATTCTATTTCTACCCAATAGAATGTGGTAAGATATGATGCAAATTGCTTCCAGGATTCACCATAATACAGTCCTGGTTTGCCCATGCTGTCGAGTCAGGTACCATGCATTGTGTAAAGTTTTAATTCATGTGCTGGCTAAAGTTCTCTGCAAAATCTGCATCTTTAGGTCTGAAGGACTCTGAGGATCTGAATGAGCCTATGGGCCTGAAACTCCTTTGAGCTATCAGATACATGCTTTGCACTACCAGATACACAATTTCATTGCTTTCAACTACTGTATGTCTTTGATTTTAATTTACAAGAGCTACAAGTGATACCTGAAACTCAAATTCCTGTTGTGGAGGAAAACTCATCAGGGCTATCAGCTATAAGAAACTAAGCCTCCGGAATATGGAATAACCAAAGGAGTAAGTATCATTCTGTGATGACCTTCTTTCACAATTGCTAGTGGATACATATTCTACTTTGAGTAGAGCAGTATGACAAATGCAGAAACAAAAGGGATGCACAGGATCTAGTAGAAGCTACATGGCTTCTATTAAATAAGAGAGCACTTTTGTGATCAAAGTTGTCAAAAACATTATCTGTGTTCTGAGAGAATACAAAAAAAGCTGATCTTACAGGTAAGTCATATCTGCTTCACAGAATGGGAAGAAGAAACTCATTGAATATAAGAGGAGATGAAAAGTTGGGTTTAAAATATAACAAATTTGTAAGACACATTCTCAGAATGGAACAATGAATAGAGAATAAAAATGTCATCTTAAAAATTAACCACAAGAATAGAATCTTACTTTAGCTTGAGGAGAAATAGCCAGTCAAGCATCAAGTAGAACTCCACTAAAACATTACAAAATAATTGGAGCTAGAAGCACATGTTGCACAATGATGTGGACCAGAATTCAAAAACCAGCACACATGTAACAATCCCAGCTTCTACAAATGCCTGTACTTCACCTTTATGGAATTAGGCACCCTCTTCTGGTCTCAGTTCATGAAGGCACACACATATACAGGTGCTCATACACACATACAGACATAGGAGTGCACCCACCCACACACACACACCCCACAAGGATAAACATTTTCATCAACCAGTCAAAAGTGGAGTCCTTGTTTTACACAACACACCTTTACCTTCCAGATGCCAATGAGCCCATCTATTCCACAGGACAGTCACATTCTGACTGCTGAAATTTGTTGAGAGCTTGAAAGACAATAGAGCCAGCCACCCTGAATGGCATGCTTCTCTGACCTCCATAGTTTAGGAAGAAGCCAAGGTATGTGTGGAAACTGACTGGCAGCAATGTTTCTGCACATGATGTAAGATGAGGTGGAGTGAGACTTATGTAGCCAGGAGGATGAAATAAGCCTTCAAAGATCCACTGAAGCCAGACTTCAAATACTGTAGGGGAGCAATGGATTGTTTTAAGAATTTTTCAGGTGTGTGTCTGTGTGTGTGTGTCTGTGTGTGTGTGTGTGTGTGTGTGTGTGTGTGTGTGTGTGTGTGTGTCAATGACAGGCAAGTCATGTTTACAAGGATCTTGGAAAGAAAAGCCTTTTAAGGCAGGGCTTGGGGAGACATGGAATCTAAGCAGCAGAATTGAATAAACATTGACAGTGCTGTAAACAACCAAGCATATCTCTATTTGAAAAAGCAAGGAAAGGTTACACATCAGTCTGTCTCTTTAGCTGGATTAACAGAAAATTCTTGTTTGCAACATAAGCAAGGTAAACGGATCACAAACTGTAAACTTAGAAGGGAAATGCTAATACATAGATATTGTGCAAAAATAACATTTCTTTATGGACAATCTAAATACACACAGGGCTCTAAATTTTTCAACTATGATACTTATTCTTTGTCTCCTATGTAATAAGCAACATCAGATGAATTTCATCCTACAGAACATATGGGCATTAATATACAAAATTTGAGACCTCACTAATTTTGTCACTCCAGAAATCTTTTCATCATCGTCCACATACTATATTGAATCAATTCTAAACTAAATGTTATCCAAGAAATATACAATTGGTACCTACTTTATTGGAGTCAACATTGTTAAATGGGGTGCCTTTCTCACAACATCATCTGAAACCGGCTTCCTACTACCAATGGAAAATTTCAGACTATCCCTTGCCTCTGTCAGAGAAGAGTGTTTTCAGGTCTGTATGTTGCCTGAAATGCTGACCCTATTTACTCAAAAGATATATATGTGTTTTGTTCTCTTTCACACACAATGTCAAATATTCTCTCTGCCACAGCAGCTGGCATTAAAGCTAAGCCCTTGCATTAAAAAGCTAGCTGTCCAGACTTTTGCCCAGTAAATGTGCCTGCCTCATCTCCTGGGACTGCCCAGCCACACTATACCACCACCACTAGCAGCAGCAGTCCTGATCACCACCAATGTCAGCTCCACCATCAGCAACAAACAGATCCACATCTAATGGCCTTCATTTAAACCAGAATTGCCACTAAAGATGTGCTGGTTAACAAATGCACAAAAGCCATTTTGAGCCGTGAAAATATGCCAATATCAATATCCCCTTGAATCCTCATTAGTAATGATTATTATACATGTAAGAATCCTTGAAAAGATGAATAGGCAATTCTTAATCCTTTCTAAACTCATATGTATATAAATAGTCTTCTTTATTGTGAAACAGTATAGTACAATGGTTAGGTTTGTGGGCCCAGGAACCAGTTTCAAAAACCAGCCTAATTAATTTTTAACTGTGACAAACTTCTTTCTATTCCACTTTCTTTACCTGCATGCTGGTGAAAAAAGGAATGAATATGTTAATAAGTTTAATCCACTATGGAACTATTAATAGTATCCGTATTATTTTCAAATGGCTAGATCCTGGTCTTGTGGAAACCTTTGTTTGACCTCATTCTCCATGATCTTCAGATACCATAAAACTCATATCTTACTGCATTCCTAGTGGCCACATTCTGAGGAAAATAGGGTTGCATTAAAATTCTCTGTTATTTCTCAAATGCCAATATGGAAAGACCATACCCAACCTCTTTCCAAATAGAAAATGAAGAGTACATTTTGAAATAGAAATTAAAGAAGCAGTTCCTGCCTCCTCTCATCTACTAGAGGACAAATTCTGAGTTTCTGTTTTGTATAAGAAACCATTTTCTGTGACATCCCTCTACCTTATGATGATCTGAAAAGTGTACTTGGTACTCTGTAATGAGACTTTTGAGGGAGCATATCTGTATGTGTAAACAAAAAGGTGGAAAAGAAAAGTTTTGTAAATAACAAAGAAACATTGAAGTTGAAACACTGAAGACAAGAATCAAGATGGAGAAGTATTACTATGGAAAAGAGCTCCAATTATGACAAGATGTAAAACATTTTGCAATCAAATCAATGAGTTTCCACCAGTCTTTACTCTTCTACTTGCTTGAAAGCTGGGGGGAGTGTGGAAGATGATTGTTTAAAGACAAATATGTTTTTTGAAACTATTGTTTTCTAGATTCTGAAATATAATGACTCAGCTTAGTGTAGCCACAAAACATGGGAGTAGAATGTGCTTTGTTTATTTCAATAAGGTAATCAGTGCCTGAGACACAAATGAATGAGAGAAACAACTGATGAGTCTAAACAAGGGTGACTTTGGAAGCCCGGGCCCAAATAGAGAAGTACATACTAACTAGAACGTCAATAGGGAATATGGAGATAATGTTCTGTAATCCTTCCTGCATTTCCTCTCACAAGGCATCAGTGAAATCTGTTTCAAAACCCAGACTAAGTCACTGAATCTATGAGAATGTGATTTTCCTTTAAGCTAAAAATGATCATCTGGAAGAGCATGCTTAGATGAAATTAATTAGTTGTTTCTGCTCTGAGGGCCTCTGGTTCTGTAAAACATATTTGAGAAACATCAGGAATATACTAAACCTCAGAATAAAAACATCAGAAATACCCTATACGTGAGAATAAAACAGAGAACATACTAACTACTACTATTATTACAGTTGCCACCTGAAAACGATATGATGAAGATGAAGTTCATCAAAAAGTCAGATTCTCCCTTTACTGAAGAATGGATAGAGAAAATGTGGTACATTTGCACAATGGAGTACTACTCAGTGGAAATTTGCAGGCAAATGGATGGAACTAGAAGAAACCATTCTGAGCGAGGTAACCCAGTAACAAAAAGACAAACGTGATATATAGTCACTCCTATATGGATTTTAGACATAGAGCAAAGGATTACCAGCCTACAATCCATACCACCACAGAAAATAGGAGACGAGGACACTAACAGAGACATACATGGTCCCCTGGAGAAGGGGAAAGGGCCAAGATCTTCTAGGCAAATTGGGAGCATGGGGGAGGGGAGAGGGAGCTAGGAGAATGAAAAGGGGAGAAGAGGAGGGGCGAGGAGGACATGAGGGAGCAGGAAGGTTGAATTGGGAGAATAATACAGGAGAGCAAGATAAGAGATACCATAATAGATGGGGCCATTAAAGCTTTAAAGAGAAATCAGGCACAAGGAAATGTCTGGAGATCTACAAAGATGACACCAACTAACAATCTAAGCAACAGAGGAGAGACTACCTTAAATACCCTCCCCTGATAATGAGACTGATGACTACCTATATGCCATTCCTAGAGCCTTCATCCAGCAGCTGATAGAAGTAGAAGCAGACACCCACAGCTAAACACTGAACTGAACTGGAATCCAGTTGCAGAGAGGGAGGAGTGATAAGCAAAGAGGATAAGACCAGGTTGGTTAAACCCACAGAAACAGCTGACCTGAACAAGGGGGAGCTCATGGTCCCCAGATTGATAGCTGAGAAACCAGCATAAGACTGATTCAGACCCCATGACCTTGGGTGTCAGCAAGGAGGCCTCAGATATCTATGGGGCCTCTTGTAGTAAATCAGTACTTATCCCTAGCATAGGAATGGAATTTGGGAGGCCATTCAACTCAGAGGGATACTCCCTGAGCCTAGACACATAGGGGAGGGCTTAGGCCCTATCCCAAATGATATGACAGACTTTGAAGATCTCCCATGGAAGGCCTCACCCTCCCTGGAGAGCAGAAAGGGTATGGGATAGGTAGGGTGTCAGTGAGGGGCAGGGGAGGAGGGGAGGGAGCAGGAACTGAGACTGACCTGTAAAACAATCTTGCTTCTAATTTAAATTTAAAAAAGGAAAAAATCAGATTCTCACTTCATTCTTTCTGACAAATTAGACTTAGACCAATGGAAGATATCAGATGGAAACAAGTGCAGATGTCTCTGAGTAAGACTTTTACATACAAAATATATTACCCTAATGTGATAGACCCTGTTTAGTGGCATGCTTAGCTGCATTCTACAAATTAGCGAAGCTTTGAAATTACCTGACTATGGACCATGAGGTAAAATTTGCCAAGTTTCAGCTTACAAAATCATTACAGAAAATACAGATAGAGTCATAGACAGCTTGGAATGCATGCCAAAGTGGATGAGTGTTGGAGACTTTGGTTCTAATCCTCCACCAAGTCTTGATTGTGCATGTTGCAATTAAATTGCAATAATAAGTGAGTTTCTTAAATAATGTGTAGCACAGCCTAAGTTGGAATCATGGTTTTGAGGTTCTTCCACAGACTCATGGTCATTTTTTTCTGCCTCAAGATAGAGAAATAATTATTGTGGAGTAGGTTAGAAAGCTGGAGAAAATTTCTAAGTGGTTCATAATTCTATATGGAGTAAGAACAGGAACAACAAGAATAAAGAAAATTAGACATAGCTAGATGTGTCCAAGAATAAATAACAAGCAGAAGATTCTGCCCTTGAAATAAGAGACAAGATAAAATAGGAGCATTTGAAGTATAGACACATTAGTTTTAGGGGATATATGTAGTTAGATATTCTACTTCTAAGTAATTCAAACTTCTCAACTGGGAGTCATATTATGATAATAAAACTAATTTTCATTAAAACTGAAGCCTAGCATATATTAATAATCAAAAGACTTTATGATTATTTAAACTAAAAGAAAACTAAAATCTAGGATTTAAAACATTAAAAAGAGAGTTTAACAGGTAAGCCTCTCTAACTGCTGCCTGGGACAGATGCAGAGTGTACTGGAAAGTAGGTTAGCGAAGGGCAGGAGTCTATAAACTGATCAGTAGATATGACCAGAGGTGACTTTCCATGTGGCATAACTGGAGCCCACATCCTGGTGGTAGAGGGAAATCCATAGAAATCAATGAAACTGTCATATTACCTAATATTAGAAAAGGAAATGATGACAAAATTACGTCACTATTAAAGAAAATCTGTAAGCATAAATAACACAGAGAAAGTCTTAAAGCACCTTTAACAAGACCTTAAAACTGAGTGAATGTGGATCCAGGGAACAAAAAGTTAAGACATAGCTCACAAAATGGCATTATTACCAACTGGTAAGTATAAGAAATATCTAATGGTAGAAAAATACAAAAAGAAATATATGTAAATATAAATAAATTTTAAAAGAAAGCAGAAAGGAACACTGAGCAACATTGTGCAAGATGGTTCAGAAAGCCCAGGAGACATTCCTGAAGTGAGGCAAATAGAAAAATATTAGTAAGGAATCATGCAACATACATGATCATAGGAATGAGAATACACCTGCAACCAGAGTCAAAGGGGAAGCCGTAAACCAGAAAGTTTTACCATAATCTTTCTGAAGGACATTACTTGCTTTATATTTTAAAGGCACATTCAAATCTAAGTATGTTAGGTATATGATCTCTGAAAACAAATTGACAAGCAAATGTAGATGACTCATCTCTGCTGGACAGTATCCATCTACAAATTCTAAAAGTAACACAGAGGTGAGACCTTGAGTTAGTAGATCAATGTAGATGTGCTTTTAAACTGCCACAGTTCTAAACAGTTTGAAATTTGGCAGAGAGTTTTTTTTCCCACAACCGCTAGTGAAAAAATGCCAGGTGACAGTCCCTTTCACAATGAAGTCAAATGCCAGCAAAAAGCATTAGATAAATGGTGCTTGAACCAAGCCAGAAAAATCTAGGTGAAGAGTGGAGAAGGGTTGGGTAAAGGAAAGAAAACATCGCACTACTGTCAGGCATCTAAAGTCTCTTCATGAATGTACTGGGGGTTTGGAGCAATGACTCAAGAGGTTAAATATGATGTTAGGCCTGACAGCCAAGATTTGATCACTGGGACCCACATGGTGAAGGAGAAAACCAAATTGATCGAATTGTCCCCTGGTATCCATAAGATTACCAAGACACTTATGTTAGTGCACTTGACACACAGAATAAATAAAATGTAAAATACAGTAAACTAATCTAACTGAGAAAAAGATTCAAGAAGACTATGTAGCTGTAATTGCTAAATAATAACAATGAACAATACTTTGGTGCTCCCCCTACAATTCTAACCATAGTCTTAGGTGTTTCCCATGTAGTTGCTCAATGCTTTTGACTTTCTTGACCCTCATAGTTTTCCTGGGGTCCCAACGAGTTAATATATAAGAGCAGTTCACAGAATGCTGCAGTGAGCCCTCAAGTAACTGTGTAGGAATGGTAGACTCTGTAACAAGAGAGTATTCCTGAACAAGGATACATGACAGGACTATCCTTCTAGTTAGTTTTCTAAGGCTGCATATAGTTATGGTCACAAAGTAATAGAAAATTAAGTGTAACTCTTTCCTATTTTAAAAATAAAAGAATTATATATATTATATATAATATATATATATATATATGTTGAAAGAGAGCTGGGAATGCTAGATAATAAAAATATTAATAAGATTCTCTGGTATTTAATATCTGTTTAATTTATCCATTGCTTTCGTGTATTCCTTTGTGTTTTCCCATCTTTCTACAATGAGCACATTAATTTATAATGAAATTTCTAAAGAGACAAGCCATTTTTTAAAGCATATCAGAGAAAAGTGTAGCTTCACTCATTCTAAGAACATAAATACACGAGCGTTGCTTCTGAATGCAATGGGAAGTACTTCAAAGTTCCTTCAATGTTGCCAAGGTTTATTTAACAATATTTTCTCACCATATATTATACAAGAACAGAACTAAACAGATGGTATTCGTCGGGAATCCAGCAATCGAGGAAAGCTCTCCTCGCTGTACCTACTTGTCATACACTATGTGGTACATATTATCCATGTGTACTCACAAGCTCATTAACTCTTTATCACCTCGTCATGATACATACTATACCACCCACAGGACCTGTATGTTAATATCATCCCACAGAACACATAAATATATGTGCCCCAAACATGACAGGATATAGGCATACCCATCATATTATATAAGCTTATGGACATTAAACACTATACTTGTGGAGCTGAAGAGAAGGCTCAGCAGTTAAAAGCATTTTCTGCTCTTGCAGACGACCCAAGTTCAGTTCCTTACACCTACATGGTAGGTCACAACCATCCATCACTCCCATTTCAAAGTGTATGTTGCCCTCTTCTGGCCTCTGAAAACAATAGGCACACATATGGTTCACGTTTACAAGCTCTGGAAAACACTCATACACATAAAATAATGAAGCATTTGAGAATAATAAAAAGATAGTCTTGGATTGCATATATGCTTTATTCAAAAAAATACTGTGGAGTTCGTAATATAAAAGACCAGGGCTGAATTTGACTCAGTATTCTGTATGCAAATGGTATCCAGGCACCAAATTTGTCCTGCAGGCACTGCATTTCCTTCATGTCACTTCCTTCCTGTGCTAATCAAAGGCCCTTTATTCCTTTAAGGATCAAGCACAAATGGTTTAGTCTGGCATCCAAGGTTCACTCTGTTTCTGGAAAATTCTTTGGCAATCCTTAGCAACATAAGTCCTTAACTCCATGCAGACTGGAGTCTGTGCTACAGTTAAAAAAAAAATCAGAGTAATATTCTTTACTATATTCCTATCACTTCCCTATGAAAATATCCTCCTTTTGTCCTTTTGTCTCACTACCAGGCTTCACTCCTGTCCAGGATACAGTCCATCATTCATTTTTCTCTCAACTTATTTTCCAAATAAGTCTGTGTTACAAATTATCACTTTTCATCTATTGATGTTCAAGAAAAAAAATCAGAACATTGACCACTCACAAATTTATATAGAATGAACTTAGTGTCTATGTCTATATAGTCTATATATTATCACACAAATCAGGTATAATGTGTTCTGGGAAGAGCTGATGTTGTAATTTTTGTGACTACATGATGTTGCCAGCCAGCCATTAAAAAAAAAAAATCAGTTTGTTTTGAATCAGCACACACACACACACACACACACACACACACACACACACACACACACACAAAGTCAACAAGATGATATTCTCCTTAAAACAAATTGTAAGGAATTGGCTTTGTCTGTACATGCTAGAATCTAATAAAAAGTGCATTGCTTTTAGAATAGTATTTAATTCCATTGATTTGCTAATTAAGACTAGACTTCTCCCCATTCAGTAAAATCACAGAGTCACCTCCTATTTGGGAAGAAAATGCATCTCACAGATTATTTCCAGAATCAGAGAATGACTTGCCCAAGGCCACACAGGTGGAGCACCAGAGACATTCTTCTGTTTAACTCTGTAAGCATTTCCCATTTAAACTATTGGTTACATTAGGAAGCACAGTGCAAAAGAATGTGCCTGGATCTTGAGACAGGAGCTTGGGCTTCAATGTGAATGCCTCTTTAACTTCTTTTACATCTCTGTCCTCAGCCTTTGCAAGGAAGTACAGTACCCACATATGACTTCAAAAACTCTTAGGTTAAAGTTAGAGCTGGGGGAGATGAAATATCCATGCACAGTCCTTGTCAATTGTAAACTCAATTGTAAACATGGGTCCTCAACCTAACCTGTCTGTCTAAGATCTCTCAACCACACACTGATGATTCTGCCTCAATCTCCTCAATGTGTTTAGTCTATAACAATGGTTGCACACTTCCTCCAAACACCCCACTCCCCTTATCTAATAAAAGCCTCTTAGCAGGCCTTCTCCCCAATCAAACTCATTCTCTCATTATATGGCAACTTGAGGCCTCTCTAGGAACTCACAGTTCAGGTGGCAAATCCCTGCTTTAACTCTCTAATGCTTTTCTACGTCTGAAGAAGCCACATATGTCTCTACTGCTCCTCTGAGTTCCACAGGCCTAGGCAAACCACACTCCTCCAGGCATGCCTTATGTCATTTCTTCCCACCATTGGATTTTGCCCTAGATTTCTGGAATGTGGTTTTCTTTGTAATACAGTGAAGCCTTGGCAAGTCTCCTTTTGGCTGTTATAGCTCTGTCTACGCCTCCTTCTATATATCTAACTCTCACGTATCATTCAGACTCTAATTATGCATCAGTTGACTATGGGAATACTTTCTTAACTCTACAGCTAAGTTAAATTTACCTGAAGCATATAGTCATGGTACCCTAAACTCTCCCTCATTATATTTCATTATAATGGTAATTAATTTATTATCTTTGAGTGCCTGTCTCCCTTACTATAAGGTTTATGAGAGTGTTCACTTGAGAACTAATAAATATTTATAGGTGGAAGGAAAAGAGCCAGGAAGGAAGTATATTAGTTATTTTTGCATATCCACCTACTTTTCTGTAATCTGTACTTTGTTTATATCCAAACTAAATGACATAACTACCTATTTTTCATATGCCTCACATCATAAACACAAAAATAACTTTAAGCCCACAGAATGCCCACTCTCCTTCCTCCTCAGCACAAACCACATCACTGCCTAATGGGAAAGATAGGAAATTAAAATTTCAGTGACAAAACCATCATCGTTAGTGAGATCAACTTTCAGCCTGCATCTGATATGCTAGCATAAGCTTTGCTTAGGTTGCTGGGATTCATCTTACCTTACCACTTGAGGTAAAAGCAGCATTAGGCAAGTTCTTGCTCTTCCTAGTCAGACAGAGGATGATGATGAGGAAACTGATCTGGACAGGCATTGTCCACATCAGACATGACCCAGCCAAAACAACCTGAAATCTTCACCCCAAAACAACTAATATGGGCTTCTTCCTAGCTGCAAATGTTGACCCCTAGAAGTTGGCTATAGTTTCCCATCCACTGTAGGAATATATATATATATATATATATATATATATATATATATATATATATATCTTTTAAAAGTGAGAAATGGAGGCAGGTGTCTGCATTTAATAAGATGTGCATATGCATTACTCTGACTTCCTTAAGCATTTGTCTCAAAAGCTAAGTTGCATTGTTAATTTAAATGTACTTAATCCTACACTTGAAATAAGAGTAAAATGTGACCCAATCCATGCATGCTAAAGATATCCTCTTAGTAGCATTGCCATTTCAATGGAAGGCTGTCGCTGTTTATGCATGTCAACAATGTTAGCATATTTTAATTCCTTTATTGTTGGTCTGCCCTTGTTTCATCCTGTAATGAGAAAGGAGGAACCTCAAGGAAGGGAAGAGATAGAGGTTATTTGAGCAGCAGAGTTCTGGTCTACTGCCACCTCAGCAAGATTTATTAATCTTGGAGATTCTCAGTCTCATTTACTAAACAACAGTGATTCACACAGAGTTACATAGCCACAGTGGCAAAGTTAATTGAAATCTAGATCCCCTAACAGTTCTTCCTTCCTTCAGCAATTTCTCAGTACTGCAAGCTAAAATATTAGGTGAAATTGTTGTAGGCTTATGGAAAATGGAACAAAGGTGGTTAACATGGAATTAAAAGTGGACATGTGTTTTCCTTTGTGTTTTGGCTTTAGCCCTTTGAGCCAAGCATGAAAGCAAAGCAGCTTATGTAACCCCATATCAATACTACATCTCTCCTCAGCATTAAATTAGCACTAGGAGTTCAATATGGCTTTTACCCAAGTCCAGAGAAAGGTGGGGAAAAAAGAATGGAGGAACAGAGAAAGAGATAGATGTGAACACAGGTAAATTCTGTTGAGAATGATGCAAAAAGCCAGATAATTCCTTTTAATTTAACTCATTATCTTCTCCACAGAAGCAAATAATGCTTCACAATATGCAAATAAAGCATCCTGACACAAGGCAAGCACTATTAACCAAACTAATCAGGAAAGTGAGGCTGCATGAGATTACTACCTCTATTTTACCACGAAACAATAAATTCAAAAGCAAGCAAAGGTATCATTCTTACACTATCCCATGTCCTTTCCACAAGGCCATCTTTTCTACTTAGGGTCCAGACTAATGCTGTTGATGTTGGCAGATAGATGCTCTCAATTGATGGCATTAAGAAAATCCCAAAAGAATTCAAGAATAATGGAGGGGTAATATGGGAAAATGAATTATAATATAAGAAAACATTTATTTACTTATTAATGCAAATATGCCATGTAGAATAAATGTAGTAAATAAAATATACTATGTAGGAAATATCTTAATGGGCAAAAACGTTTTTATGTAGTAAAAGACAAGGTAGCTTCCAGATCTGATTAGAACTGTGTAAAATGAGTCATAGACATCTGGTGTTGACATTTATCAAATGAAAGAATTCCTAAGGTGTTATTGACAATTGCTTTACTTCCAGGTTATACTGTATCTTTGTACATTAATATATTACTTGTAATGACATTATTACTCTGTAATGATTTTCAGTGCTCAGGGTGATAATATGAACCAAAAATTGTTTGCAATTAATGGTCATCACTAAATCTATGGCAAAGTCTCTTCAACTACCTAAAAACATTGAGAGAGGAAACAACTCTCCTGGGCAATGGTTCAACTTTTCTCTATATGACTGTATTTTTTTAATCAAATAGTATCAAGCATTTTCTTGAAATGCAAACTTAATAGAAAACTTGGATTGTGGTTTTCATCTAACTTAAGAAGACAGACTTTGTATCTCTGTAGTCAATGTTCATTGAGTTTGTTCTAGGATATTCTTGGTGACAGGATTAACATCAACAGCTACAAGTAGCAGAAAGGTGCCTCTGGGGACAGTGTTTAATCTCTACATTACCATTTAATTACCTAAGTTCCTTCACCATTTGATACAGTGCATCCCATTAAGACACCATGCAACTTCAACTTTTAAAACATATTTTTTGGAAGCTAACCTTGTCTGAAGAAGTTATCACAAACCTGCAGAAGGGCTTCACCAATTCATTTTCATTGCAATGATATGGAAAATGAGGTCATTAACAGCATCATTATCATGAGCCGGGCCCATGGAAATAGCCATGGGAAGGTACCACCGGTGGCTGTAGGAAGACCTCATATCCTGAGCATGTCTGCAGCTCCCAAACTAAGCAGCTGGTGTGAGGCCCCCCTGAGGGTTGGCTGTACTGTCTGTGATGCAGTAAAGGCATACTCCCCACTTCTCCTGGCCACTAAACTATCCAAATCTGGCTTCAGGCAGAAGCCAAGGCGACCTTCATGCCCAGATGAACCAAAGATGGGGGTGGGGTGGGCCAAGTGGATTTCATCTCCTCTACAGTCCTCAAAGGGCAGACAGCTACTGCCATTCCAGATGCCAAATGGAGAACAGAGCCAACCTCAGAGCACAGTACTGGCTGCACTTTGGTTCTGAATCTGGAGCATGAGAAAGAAGGGACAGTTGCCAGATGACAAGGAGACCCAGCCAGATCTGAGCTAATGAAACAGGGACCTCAAAATAAACCAAGCACAAAGTGGACAGTCCTGAATAGGGTGGGCTTGGTTGGCTGTTTTGTTTTTCTCTCCATTCAAAAAAATCTCACTTGAACTGTTTCTTCTTGCTTCCTTAAGGTTACAGGAAAATGAGGAGACAACAGTGCAATCACAAACTTTTAGGATTTCCTTTGAAGATCTTTGCAAACTCTGTCATTCATATTATGCACAGTTATCAGAATACCAAGACAAACACAGCTAGGCACTATGTACTCTTACCAGCTTGTCAATGCTTACATGTTAGAAATTATCCCTGCCAATATCAGAAGGATGATGTGTGGATGAAGAATATCAACTTTCTGAAAGTACTGTATTTGGAGAAATCACAAGAAAATCTGTTGTTGATTTTTCTCATGTGTAAACATATCTTAACAAAAATATTATGGATAACTTATTTCAAAATAATGACAGTGATCACTACATGAGTACTGTGAACCAGAACACAGCTATTACTGAGACCTTACCAATATATGTCAGATCTGCCTATGGCCACAGAGTAATAACCTAACTTTGTAGTCTCTGTCTCCTGGGGCTAATCCAAATTATACAGTAAATATCCCTATACCTCAAAAAATGTGTGAGACACGTTCAACATTTTGAACAAATGGAATCTAATAAAAATGAACACCAATAACAGCATTCATCTGTGAATCCGTGAAGGTAATCATGAGAAACAGCAGAAATAACCTGCTGGAGATGGAGCTGAGCTGATGTAAAAAGGACCACACGCTCTGACAACAAGTGTGTGTGTGTGTGTGTGTGTGTGTGTGTGTGTGTGTGCCTGTGTCTGTATCATCATGCACTCATACTGGGGTGAAGACATACAGCATTTTGTCTGACAGCCTTTCCTAGAATTTCTAAGATGACAGAAGGAAAGAGTGTGTATGACAAGTGTTTGTAGTGAGCCTTTTTCTCACTCCCATCTGGCTGCAAGACCTTCTTGCCCTATACAACCTATTATTCAAAGCTACCACTACCTGTCCTTTACCACCCATCAGGGGATTTTAGTGTTTGAGAACTGGGTCCTCTTCCCATGAGTACTGGACTCTGTTTAGTGACCCTTTAAAACTACCTATTTGAAAATGATATTCTCAGCCAGAAAAACTACTTTGCACACATAATGCTTTGATAATGCTACTGTGTCTTAATAAATTCTCGGGGTAGGCAGCAATTGTCTTACTGAAGAAGACTAGGGATTTGCCTTTTTGGTGGGAAGATCTTCTGGAATAGAATGATCTGGTTTCATGTTCCACCTGACCTCACCATCCTTCGTGAGTTCCATGTTACATCAACTCGGCATTTTGCTCTGTTTCCACTCATGAAACTCAATGACTGTGTGATGAATATTCCACAGCTTTATTCAAACTTAAGAGAAACATGAAATGACTTGCTGTTTTATCTAAAGAGCTAAAAATTCCTAGTTAAATGGTAGAAGGAAGAAAAAGATGCCCCTCAGCTGCTGGCATAATACAATCACATTGTTGCTAATGTCTTAATGTAAAATAAATAGTAAATAAATAAATGAAAGGCTGAATTGCAACATCAGGAATCATAGATAAAGTAGTGACAGAATGGGGGAGGGCAGAAACAGACAATAAAATGTAAAAATTCAGTTTTCAAGGATAGGTTGGGATACTATTTTTCATGCAGGCATGTTTAGTCAAAGAACTATGTAGTATCACAACACCTAAAGATTTAGATAAGAAAGGAAGGGGTCAGTGAGTTCTGGAGGAAGTTTGTAGAACCTGTAACTTGCAATTGAGCAATGGGTGCGTTCCAGCTGTCAGTCTACCGGTATTTCAAAAGAGAACTTGGACATTGTATTTAATTACTTTCAATGCTTGCTTCAACTAGTAAACAGCCAGGAGTCTATTCTTACTTCCTTCTTCAAGAGGGCTGGGTAGCCACACAAAATATCCCCTAGCATTGAAAAATGAAAGCCACAAATGTAGCAATCAGCTGTCAGAAGAAAATCAAGGGAGGATTGCCAGTCTGGTCATTTCATGGTGAGTATTCATGAGAGAGGCTGCTCTCTCTCTCTCTCTCTCTCTCTCTCTCTCTCTCTCTCTCTCTCTGTGTGTGTGTGTGTGTGTGTGTGTGTGCAAAAGAGAAGCCTTGCATGTTCAGTATTGAGAGAAATGTAAGCCGGTACAGGTCCTAATGATAGCAGGATGCCTGAGCATGAAGGGGTAGTGGAACCATCAATGGCAGAGTGAAATAGCAGAGTCTCAATAGCTAATTGTGCAAGGCTCCCAACAGTGGTGGGAAGGGTGAGACAGAGGGACTCAACAAACAATATATTCTTATTTTGGAATGATTCTGTGTAGTGTAGATATGTGTAGTATTTATGAGGACTCTGGATTCCTAGCTTTAAGTGAGATGCAAAGAATATGTATGTGTTTCCTTTTTAACCTTCGTGAATTCACTTCACAATCTCCCCACAGAACCAAGACATTTTCAAAGTAAACACCCAGTACTAGCTATTCAGTGCCCCAAGCATAAAACACACTGAGCATTCAGAGCCAGTGTATTAACCCGTGAATATTGCACATCCTCCCTCTCTCTCATTCTCTCTCTCCTCTCTCTCCTCTCTCTCCTCTCTCTCTCTCTCTCTCTCTCTCTCTCTCTCTCTCTCTCTCTCTCTCTCTCTCTCTTTCTTTCTCTCTCTCTCTCTCTCTGTCTCTCTCAGACACATTTCCTTCTCCCTTCCACTCGCACCCCTCCCACATCTAGGGACAGAAGAATCTTGTAGGGGTTGTTCTGACTAGAAATGCAAGCGCCAGGCGGCAAGTGGCTACCCAGCAGCCTCCTAAAGTTAATGCCAATTCCCTCCTGGAAGAGCAGGAATGCAGGGGTATAAGCATCATGGACTCAGGGACAGCAAATACCAAGGCATCACTTGGAGTTTACAGAGGAGCAACCCCAGTGTCCCTGCAACTGCTTCCCACTAGCACCACCAGCACAGCCAACACATAACGCACAGCACACACACACACACACACACACACACACACACACACACACACACACACACACACACACACACACACACACACAAGCACCAGCAACCGCACACGCGCCTCTCTGCCCCCCCCCTCCCCCGGAGTCCGCACAGGCCAGCGCTGTATCCTACACCGCCAACACATATATTGCAGCAAGTCTGCAGGCTCCCGCTCGCCTCATGACCCAGCCTGGACCAGCACCGCGGGAAGAAGCGCATCACCAGACTTGTCAATAAGCTGGATTGTGTGTAGACCCAGAGCGCAATTGACCCCACCGGGCATCCCGGAACCAGCGGCAGCAAGAAGGGGCGCGCTCGGGGTCGCTGTAGTCTCCCCCTACCTTGCAACGAGAAGAGGGACAGGAAGAACCCCAGCACCCAGACGCTGTGCAGCCAGTAGGTCCTCATGACGCCGCGCGCTCTGGCCGTGTCTCCTCACTCCTGCTCTCTCTAGTAAAACGCGCCGCTCGCTTCCCTCGGTTTCCCTCAGGGCTCTTCTGGCTCTGGTGACCCGCACGGACCAGGCTTCTGCGAATCCCAGCACAGCCTCTCCGAGAGCGCGAGCCCAGGTCCTGAAGGATGCTTGCAGCCCGAGCCTGGTGTCAACACAGCGAGCCCCGTTCTTCCTCGAGCTCTCCCGCTCTCTTCTTTCCTACCCTCCTCTCCCTCACTCCCCTGCAGCTCCAACTAAATGAGACTGTACTTAAACAAGCAAGCGCCTTATAGGACCTGGAGCCAGCAGAAAGGGCCCCACTACTGCCATCTAGTGTGCGCAGACCGACAGCGCAGCGGCCCTGCGTTTGCTTGTGTGCTAGAGGTCTGTCCAATGCAGCCAAAGTCCTCTTTCATCTCAGCAAACACAGGTGAAAAGCCCTTGTCTTCATAAGACCTTGACTTGACCTTGTCGCCTCATACTTTTGACTTTCTCCATTGCACGAGGAAAATCTCGATTCTCATTATCCACGCGTCTCCCTATCCCGTGACTCCCTTTCTCCCTGACGTCTCCCTTCTTACCCCAAGTACTGCATGAAAGCCTCTTCCAAATGTCACAGTGACCTCCACCTTGAGATTCCAGTGGCCATATGAAGCCGCATCCTATCCAATTGTCATGCTTCATTACACAATATTCCCAAAGCTCTGTAGACAGTTTTCAATCACTACGTCAAAACCGTTCTGACATGACTGACCTTACATATCTTAACACTCAGAGGGTCTGCTTCTTGATCGCCCAGAGTCTGTCCTCTTGTTTTAATTCCTTTAAATTGAAGTTATTTAGAGAGAAAACACATCTACTATGGATTCTCCAAGAAGAAAAACCAACCCAACTCTCCTTCTTGTAAGTACTCAGAACAAACTCCCGGCAGGGTACCAAGCATCTCCAAAGGAATGAATCAGGAACACCTGCTAGTGCCACACCTGCTTTTGCCAGCAGAGGCCAGATAGATGTCCTCTAAGTCACAGGAATGCAGAATGCAGGGGAGCTGGATGAATGCAGTCTGCTCCTGGGGTTTCCACTGGTTGGAGACACTAACAAAGCCAGAAAAATTCTGAATTTCATTTAATCACCAATGAAATTAAATATTTCCCTTACGTGATCTTGATGTCTTTGGCTCCTTTCAATTAGGCATGTAATATCTCTGCCATATTTATGACCTTGACATTCATAGCATATTGTACCAGTCTGGGTTCTTGGCTGTGGGAGACTGCCAGGTGTACAAGATACTTTGCACCTACTTAGTATTTGTAAATACCATAGACCCTCAACAGCCACTACAAAATACCCATTGTGGGAGCAAAATTTCCTCTATGGAGAATCTCTGCTCTATGCCTACTGCTATGTCTTTTGGCAACTATTCTGTCTTAGAGATTATGTGTGTGGGGGGAACATGATCAAAAGCAACTTGAGGAGGAAGGCTTATAGCCCATCAACCAGGAACTCATAGCAGGAACTAAAGAAAGGATTCTGGAAGATCAGAGATAGACACAGGAGCCTTGGAAGTGTGCTGCTGTTTATTAGCATATTCCTCGGACTCTGTCTACATTTTTATCACATCCAGGACTACATACACAGGGCTCAGACAACCCACAGTGAGCTGGGTTCTCCTCTATCAATCATCAACTAAGAAAATGCCCAAGAAGCTTTCCCACAGGCCCTTCTGAAGAGGCCATTTTTTCCAGCTGTGGTTCCCTCTTTCCAAATGTTCCTGACTTGTGTAAAACTAACATAAAACTAGCCAGCACAATTGAACCCATGTCATCCTGACACACAAACACATCACTATTCAACAACAAACGTTCCTTTCTTCGCTTATCCCCAAGATCCTTTTTAATGTCAATATCACAATAGGAAATATACAAATCAAAAATTCCACAGGGTTTAATACCAAACACTTGAAAAATTCAGTCTTTTTAAAGCATACAAAGTCCCTTTCAAAGTAAAAGTCTTCAAAATACTCAAATGTCTCCAAAATATGAAAAGTCTTTGCAAAAATTCAAGACTTCTTTAAAATTCCAAAGTTCTTAAATTGAGGTTCCCGAAAAATAATTGTTTTAAAAATTAAAAAAACATAGTTCATTACTTCCTTTTTTCTTCTTTTTTGGCTTTCAGATTTTGAAATAGAATTCCCTCACTTTCCTCCTTTTTTTTTTCCTCCCTTCGTTACTTCCCTGCTTGCCTTCTTTTAAGCCCCCTCCTCTGTGGTCCTCCCAATCAAATTGATTACCTCTTTATTCCAAGAGGTAAGAATGAGGATACAGTCCCAGTCAGATCAAAGCAAAGCAAAAGGCTAGTACAGTTAGCTCAGTGTCACCCTTCTGTCACTCAGGATCTTCTAGGCTTCAAAAGGATTGCCAAAGCACACATAGTAGGCCTGATAGTCTCCAGCTGGATCCACTTCACATCTGCTGCTGCCTTGGTGGTCATCCCATAGTACTAGCATCTCCAACATTCTGGGATCTCACATGCAACATGCATCTATGAATAGCCTCTCCTGGGCTCTCTTTGAGGACTATGTCCCTGTTGCATCTTGCCAAACCTCAACTTCTCTCTGTGATGCCTTCAATCCTGGGGCTTCAACCGCAGTGGAGGCTGCACCTTTCTTTATTAATGGCCTCTTCTGGCCTCTCACAGTGCTGAGTCTCAGCTGTTTTCCATGACCCCATTCATGAGTTAAAAGCAGTACCTGGGGGAGGCTCTTACACATCACCAAATTTGACTGTCAGCACTGTGCACAGTCATTGCCCCCTTTGGACCTCAACTTCTGTGTACTGACCTGAGGAGACAATTTCAGAAGCTTTCACCTCAATGCTTCTGGTCTCTTAGTCACTGCCAATTTCTCAGTGCCTGCTAACCATCATCAATTGTCCCAGTAAAGCAAGTGTTTCATCTTAGAGCTCTGGTCTCTTCTTCATCCCCAACTTACCAGAAACACGTGCTTAAAGTTAAAAATACTGAATGCTCCCGAAAGTCTTAACTTTTCTCTGAAACTTGACAAGCCAGGACTACATTGTTTGTACTGCTTCTGACATTTTTGTCTTCCAAGCAAGTGAATAATTGCTTGTAAGTATAGATCAAGAAAAAAGTTTACACATTCATATTGCAATTGTTCAAATGTCTTTAGGAAAACTTTTCTTAAATGTAATATATGCCTAGAAACTTCTTTCATAAATATTATTTCCTAAGGGCAAGAATATGTCATATCATCTTTCTTCTCATGTCTTTTATTTTATTTCAGGGACACTGTTTGAAGCAAAGAAAAGTGTTTCCCAAATTGACCAGATAAAGCTACATATAGAAATTTCATAAACAGACTCCATTGAGGCCACATGCCTGGAGGCTTTAATTTCAGTGAGGATGGGGCTACAAATAAGTCTGATACATTAACAGAGCTCAGTAACCTGGAAATTTGAAGTGTGTGTGTGTGTGTGTGTGTGTGTGTGTTTGTGTGTGTGTGTTGTGTGTGTGTGTGTGTGTGTGTGTGTCTGTGTGTCTGTGTGTCTGTGTGTCTGTGTGTCTGTGTGTCTGTGTGTGTGTGTTCCCACGTGTGTGTGGGATAGTCTATTAGAAATTTCTGATTCTGACCCTTTGCCTACATTCTATAAAGTTCATTCTATGTAACAATATGAATATTATAATACCATTGTGATAGACAGACCAATGTATGGACATATTATATAGTTATAGAAATTGTTTTATTCCCTATCATCATTACAACCTCTTCTATATCTGCACTCACAGCTACATTCTGCATCTTAAGTACATCTAAAATCATAACTATTTTGGTTACAAAGCTACCTATGGCATAAAAAATAAATCATAGACATAGAATCCCTTCATAAAATTTTACCCAGAGGCATTTTATTCCCTTTCCTACAGCTGTCTTCCAATCCAACCGAATCTCAAGGTTTATAAAACCTGTCAACTTCCATCGCTAATGTTCAGTGATGGGATTGTAATTTGCTCTGGGAAGCTTTCTTACACTACAGTTAAGTCATTTACACTCGATCAAATGATGTTCTGTTGGGTTCACGAATTCCTAGACATCTGCCCACTCCTCCCACTCACTTTAGATGGATTCTCTTCTGAGTTGCAGAAGCCAAAAGAAAAAAGGGAGAGATGCTGTTCTTCCAAGTGCAATTAGGTTCACATCTATAAAGCACCTTTTGACAAGAGAACCCCTAAGATGCTACGCTGACGCACTGAGTCAAATAATAATAATAATGATAATGATAATAATTCTTTTAAGTGAATGGCTTGCCTATTTCACACTTTTCTCTATTGGAACTGGCCCTAGTCCTTTAGACTAGGGAACTATCTCCTGTGGTTACTTCCTGTCTGCATCATGCCCTGTTTGCCTGACTTTAATCAAGAGAATATAATACACACAATAGCTAGCACAGTATGTAATCTGGTCTGTGAGTTTCCTTTGAATCTTCTAATGGCAGTTAGGTCATTTACACAGATTTCAAAAAGGGCTGCATAATTTATGTAGACTCAGAAATGATGAACAAGAATGCTGATTTTCATATGTATCTGAAATGACACTGGTCTATCTCTGGAGAAAAATACCTGAAAGAAGTAACAGTGATCATTTAATACTAAAACCTGTGGTTGGAAAGTGGCTTCCTGTGCAGGGTCTCAGTACAGCAAAGGAGAGAATTTTGGCAAGTGAGAAGTTGTCTTCTTGCTTTGTTTTTTTTTTTTTTTCTCTTGGACTTTACAGCTAAAACAAATAAATAAATAAAAATAAAAGAAGGAAATGCTGAAATTCCATGTGTTAAGAAAGTGAACAGAATTTGAAGAAAAAAGCTTCAGTGCTTGGTGGAATTAGGGTGAAGCAGAAAAATTATAGGAGGTACACCATGTGTAACAGCTTATATATATGTACTTTCCATTCACCCACTGTGTGACCACAATGAAGTAACCTAACTTCTCTGAGAACTCGTTCTTTCTGGATCTCCCTGAGAACATTGAGAGGATCAACCAAAACAGTATATATAGAGAGAGTTTCCAACCTGCACTAAGTATTCTGTGGAAGTTGGTCCAAACTAACTTTAAATCTCCCCCACCTAAGCCTCTGCCTTCCTCTAGTCTCCCCTCTTCTCTTCTTAAAGAGAGCAAGGCTTCCAAAACAAGCAGTGTGGCCAATGTCACACAGATAAACAAATATACAACACTGGATTCCTCTGATCCAGACAGGAGGCCTCTGCTTTACCAAACCACTTTATTTTACATATTATAATTTTGAACTATTTACATAGAGGATCTGAACCACTAACATTTAAATGTAGAATGACTAGTTAACTTTAATAGAATGTATGGTCATTTGAGGTGAGACATTGGACTCTGCCCAGTGAAGAATTTCACTGAGATGGGAGGTTTAACAGGTGTCAGAAATAAAGAGACATAATAATCCCCCCTTTGATCCAAAATAACTTCTTTTTCCCTTAAAATATCTCCATTTGCAACTGAAAAGAAAGCAAGCTCTTCTGGCTGAAGAAATTGCTTTTGCCATTAGGATGCAAATGGCCAAGCAAATTTGCTACCCAATAAATCTTTTTGGGCATTGTATGGACATAGTCTTTGAATTTCTAAAGCCTAAGCTTTAAAAACAAATAATATAAAAAAGAAGCTATAAATTTCACATCTATATGACATTTTTATATGTAAGACTCCTGAATGCCAAACACCCTTTAAAGAAGAATTTACACTACCTAAAGGCAGTTAAAAAGACTTAGTCACATTGTACTTTTTGTAATTAGTGGGATACCTTAGCTGGAATAGAGATTTATAAGAATCCCATTTCTACATTGTTATATCCAGTGGCAATTCTTGCCTAAGAAGAAAGCATAGAAACAACTCAGCAATGGTTTGCCTACCAAAACAAGGGGACAGGACTCTATTGCCAAAAGATCATATGTCTCAGTGGCAAGACATAGAAAAATCTGACTGGGACTGAGATGGAAGCTTTATCCCTGGTGGCTAGCCATCAAAATGAATGAAGGCTGCTGGGGAAGAATTACCATCAACAGACTTACTCAGACATGGACACTGTGTAACCAGTATACTCATTGTGCTCAATATGCTCAGTGTGCTATTCTACCAGTGTGTTATTCCCAGTATGCTAATTATTATGGGCAGCAAGGTGAGCACACTGGTGCAATAGTGGTAAATCTGTTATGGTAGAAACTAGCCACTTTCTGCTTACATTTGATGCCCACTATACAAGAGGGAGTTCCACTTCTGGTACAATAAACCACGTCAAAATTTCATGATTTGCTTAGTCGTAGTCCCTACTGATGATATTTTTGCTAAATGGAAGGTGTGTTTGTCTTATTGTGTTCTGAATAACTATATGTTTATGCCCACAGAACATAGCTGCTGTTAGTTTTAGTCAGAGAAGCATGTTTCTGGTTGAGACAGTAGTGACTGCAGAAACAGATGAATGATCAATGTATAGAGAATAAATGACTGTCGGTTGCACACCTACAAATAAAACATCTACATGACCTTCTCCAAAGTTCAGGGCACATTACAAAAGATGGCATGGAAAAAGAGGAGAATAAAAGACAGTAGAACACTGACTTCTGAGCATAGCGTGAATCTTGTTTATTGCACTCCTGATTCACAGTGATCTTGGTCATTTGTACAAGATTGGGGATGTCAACATGTTAAAGAAGATGGAGCTTCCATGGTATGAAAGGTAGAGCACATGGAACTCCACCCCTTCCCTGAGGATTTATAAACAGTTTTTATAAATTTAAATAGTGTACAGAGTGACTGAAGCGATGCTAATAGGCCCAAGCATGGCAGACATGGCTCTGCCAAGTCTTTCTTTTCTTCCCCAGCTCCCCCAACTTGCTAAAACCTGCTAGATTACATTCCTAAAGCTAATCCACCCCCCAAGGCCTATTCCCTTATTTGGCCACTTCCTTCCCCTGAGGCTGACTACACAGGGTTTCCCCTTGTACCTTTATACAATGTAATTTTTCTGTGGGCCATATCTGTGTCCTCTCTATCCAGAGGCAATCCCCTGGGACAAATACCTCTTACCCTCTCATTTGTTCCCTTCCCTTCTCTCTCTTCCTTTGTCTCCTGCCTTTGTCCCCCCATACCCTGCCCTTGGTCTCTCTGGGGCAAATAAATCACCTTTGTGGTGATAACTTGATTTTGGGGTATCTTGAGTTGACTTAGAGGTTTTACAGGGACTTTTTGTCAGTAGTGTAACCATTGGGAAGGTGACCTTGCTCCTGTCAACAAACTCTTACCCACACATCTATAAGCAACCCTAACTTTAAAGAAAACCATTTAATAGCAAGGAAGAATGATAGAAAGAGATGGAGGAGGGGGTAACGGGAGTAGAATGAGGAGGAGAAGGAGAAAGAAAGGAAAAGAGAAAATGAGGTACCTTGTTTCTAGATGGTAGAACCTTTAGGAGTTCAGGACTAGTTAGAGAAAGTTAATTCTTCAAGGGAGGGGCCTTCTCCAGCCTCTCTTTCTCTGCTTCCAACCTGCTATGAGGTAATAATTTTGTTTCATCACATACTCCCTTCAATTACATTCTGCTATTCCACAGGTCTCAAAACACCTAACAGATATTTCTAAACACATCTGTTGAATGGGGAAATAAACCTTCCCATCTTCCCTCTGTAAGGGAGCACCTGCTCTCATTCATACAATCCAAGTGCTTATTCCTTGACTGTGGCTGCCTGTATGGGTGACACACCTCTCATTCAACGGCACATTTCCTAAAGGGAAAAGCATGTTTGTGAATTGAAACACTGCCTCACCAAGTGAGATTCTAGGCCTGCCTTCACAGTAAACTCTAAGAATGAATACATGAGAAATACATTCTATTGGAGATTTTGACTTGATCATCTAAACTAGATAAACCACAATCAAGGATCATCTGGAATTCAGCCAGTTAAAAGGAAAAGGAAGACTATTGTTATGTAAACCCAGGTCCCTTTCTTTAGATAAACCTATTATATTTCTTTCTATTTTGGGTTTTTGTTTGTTTGTTTATTTGTTTTTGAGACAGGGTTTCTCCGAATTGCTTTGGAGGTTGTCCTGGAACTCGCACTGCAAACCAGGCTGGCCTTAAACTCACAGAGATCCACCTGCCTCTGCCTCCCAAGTGATGGGATTAAAGGCGTGCACCACCAACGCCCAGCTGCCCATTACATTTCTTACATAAACTTGAAAAAAAAAAAACTGTTGAAAAAACTCTTAGTGTGACCTTTCTTCTAGACTTCTACTATTTTTCTCTGGGTCTCTTAAATTTGGCTCATCTGTTTCTTTAGGGTTGTGGATCAAAATCAAGGACTGGTTCCCATTAGGACAAGTACTCTGTCTATCCCTGAGGCACATTCTCAGCCCATGACAACATTTTTACAACTCAGCTTTAGCAGATATGGCAAAAGTTTTGATTAAACTCCATTTTCTTTGCTCTCACTACTCACTTGTTTTAATTGGTAAAATGCATGGCTCTGATAAAATACAAAACTGATGTACCCTATGTTTAAAGAAAATACTGACACTTGGGGAATACACAGCGTAGCTGATAAGAGCATGAGAGCTCAGTTCTGCTCTATAGCTGGTCTCAGCCAGAACAGAGTGAACAAGTGTTGGAGACTGGAGACTTGAAACACACGTGAATAAATAGAAGATTGTGCCAGTATCTATTGTTAATTTGTAAAAACACACAGTGTTGATATCTCAGAATATCCATATCAACAAAAATAAATTGATATGGGTCTTAGCCATATTCCTGAAGTTGCTGTTTTATTAACAATTAGATATCTTATTTATCCACCTGTGAAGCATAACTAAGACCACCATTTTAGAATAATAAAATCTTGATAATATTGTGTCATGAACATGCTTATTTTATTATCTTATTTCTAGAATGCAAAATATTTATAAGTAATATATGGGGAAGTGGTCATTGATTAAATATCATACACAAGTAGAGGCATAAATAATATAGGGAGAGAAATAAATAACAGAGACAAATACATAAGAAGTAGAAGTAGGTGACATGGAGCCTGTAACTGACACTAGAGGGATTTACAATTTAATAGGAAGAAGAAACTTATTAGTCTTTAGCAGCAAAGTAAAAAGTGACAAAATACACTGTGATGTTCACATGTTTATTTGGGCTAAAGTATAAATATGCAAATAATACCTTAACACATGTTATAATTCTATGGCAAGGACTGTTATCTGGTTGCCTTAGTACTTCGTATAGCACAGCCACAATGTTTTCAGAAGTTATTCCTAGTAAGTTATTAGTATGCCCTCTTTTGGGCAAAGACTCCCTGGCATACCTTGCTGTCAGTTAGCCAAGATTTCAATGGGAGTTTTCTGAGCATGGCTGACACAGGCATTGATGTCTGTAATTATGTTGAATGCATCAAGTGCACCACTTCATGTATGACTGGCTGTTTGAAAGAATGTCACACGTTCAAGTTTCTTCCTTTGTACATACCTATACAATTTTATGCTTTTTTGTGTGTTTGCATGTTTCTCTATGTGTTTGGGGTCATAGTAAACTGGGAGAATTGTATTTCTCTTCAAGAAATCACCATTTATCAAGTTAGACTGACTATCAGTCCAGAACTGCTTTCAAGGTCAAGGGCTGCTGAATGTCCAAAAATGAGATTTCTCATGGATGGGCGCTACAGTCTATCAAGAGCTTGATAAATGTTTGCACACCTGGCCAGGCTCAGAAAGAATGAGAAAACTGGATTCAAATTCCTTATTCACTTCTTCTGTGGTGATTGGCAAATCTAATCCTAATTTTGTGTCTGACCCTTGCATGGCAGACCTTTCCAAATTTTACCTGGTGCACATTATAGTTTTTGGTCTCTTTGATCAGATTTCTTACTGTTTAACAACTCTCTGACTGTTGATTGCTTTCTTAGACGTCTCTGGTGTGAACAGGCATATGATCTCTATTAATTTTTATTTTAACTAATTTATTTCTAGATTACATTAATTATTAATTTAAAATTATGCAATACAAAATGGCTCAATCATTCCTCTGTTTATTTTGGCAGGGTAAAGGTGATTATAGTCATAGGAAGTCTTCCATTTTTTTGTCTGATAATTTTTACTACCAAATTATTTTCTTCTTTTATTTCAAAAATTAGAAAAGGAATGTACAAACAAAGCCTATTAGGACATACTGAGATGGAACAACATACACAGAAATGAGATGTTACCCAGTGCCAAATGTCCTTTTCTGTATTTCTTCTTCTTCTTCACTATAGATCAATTACACAGAATAGTAAATTCATAAGGCTTATTCCTTACCCCTTAATATAACTTTCAGTGAACTTCCTTTCGCCAACCCTTGCTTTCTGTATCACTTACAGTCACATATTGGCTTCTTATGATCCATTTCTCTATAATAGAATTTGCATTTCTTTCATGTTCATCACTGGAGAAGGATCTCTCAAGTTCTGTATCTTATATCATTGCAGCTATCATCAGACAAAAGACCAAACAGAGCATGTTTTGTTCTCTTTTCTCTTTCCTAGCATTTTATGGAGATTACTTATTATTTCCAACTCAACGACAAACTTCAGGGTAAGCCATATTTATCATTATATGTAAAAAGAGTGTTGAGATTTGGCATGTTGTTTTTGCTCATTTATATACTAGAGCATTTATAGAGTAATAGAATGCATGCTTATGTGTCCACATGCAACATATGTTTGATGTATGCATGCATGCTTGTAGACACTAGATGTCTGTCATTGGATGTTTTCCTCAACCACCTCCCCCTTTATTTTCTGAGATCATGGAGTTCATCAATTTGGCTAAACTTACAGGCAATGATCTCCACAGATCCACCAGTCTCTGTGCCCCACCCCTCCCAGAGAATTGGAGTTGCAGATGTATACTGTCACACTCAGTATTTTTAAATTTGGGCTGGGGTCAAAGTTAGGTCCTAATGCATACATGGCAAGAAATTTTCCAACTGAGCCATCATCCTAGCCTCCTGGGAAAAGTTTTAAATGAGAAAATAAAATGGTTATAAATCTGATTTCTACAATTAGAGCCCCTTTCCAGCAATCAATCCATGCACATATTACAAACAAAGCAACTTGCCATGCCAGTTCATAATAGTGACTAAAGGGATATCCACTCCTGACTGACTGTATTCAGTCCTGGTGTTTGAAGGCAAATGCTGACTAAAAAAGTAGTTGTTAGATTGTTATTAGGGGTCAAACTTTTAGATCTCTCGACATTTCCCCAGGGCCATATTTCTCTTTTAACCTATAATGGCTCTTTCTATTTCTTGCTATCCTCTATTCTTCCCCTGACTAAATCTTCCTGCTCTCTCATGTCCTCCTCCCCCTTCCCTTCTCCAATTCTCTTTCTTCTAGCTCCCTCTCCCCTCCCCACATGCCCCCAATTAGATCAGGAGATCTTGTCCCTTTTCCCTTGTCCTGGGGACCATGAATGTCTCTCTAAGGGTCATCCTTGTTTCCTAGCTTCTCTGACAGTGTGGATTGTGAGTTATATATGAGTGAGTACATACCATTTTTGTCCTTTTGTGATTAGGTTACCTCACTCTAAGCAATAGTCCATAGCTACCTTAAATGCCCTTCTCCGATAATAAGATTGATGACTAACTTATGTGCCATCCTAGAGCCTTCATCTTGTAGCTGATAGAAGCAGAAGCAGACACCCACAGCTAAACACTGAAAGGAACTCTGGAATCCAGTTGCAGAGAGGGAGGAGTGATGAGCAAAAGGTTCAAGACCAGACTGGAGGAACCCACAGAAACAGCTGACCTGGACAAGGAGGAGCTCATGAACCCCAGACTGATGGCTGGGAAACCAGCATAGGACTGTTCCAGACCCCTTGAAGAAGGAGGTCAGTTTGGAGATCAGGGCAATCTACGGGGCCTCTGGTAGTGGATCAGTATTTATCCCTGGTACACAAATGGACTTTGGGAGCCCACTCTACACAGACGGATACTCTCTCAACCTAGACAAGGGGGAGGGACTAGATCCTGCTCCAAATGATATGACAGACTTTGTAGCTCCCCCATGGAAGGCCTCACCTTCCCTGGGGAGAAGAAAGCAGATGGGATAGGGTGGGGGGGGGAGGCAGGGGAAGAAGGGAGGGAGAGGGAACTGGGATTGACATGTAAAAAAAGCTTGTTTCTAATTTAAAATTGGTCTAATTACAATTATAAAAATAAAAAGAATAATGCTTCAATGAATATTAAAAAAAGAAAAGAAAAGTTGTTTGTAACTAGTGAACAGAAACCAACTCTTCCTTTTCCTGTTTCCTCTTTACTCCAAATCATTCCCAAGTTATGAACACTGGTGGCCTTGGTTATCCAAACTTTGGCACCAGTGCACCAGGTTCAGAAGACAATAACAGATACTGAGCAGAGATTTACAACCCAGAGAGTAGAGAAGTAAATGATTCAAATGTAGTTAACCTAAATTAGCATTTAGAACAGTGCTATATGGTTGTTCTAAGTGTCAGAATGCTTACACTCAAGACAGTCACGGCAGCATCTGGAAGATGACACATGTTGGAGACTGTTCTTAGATTGTGTTAAAGCTGAAAGAGTTCTGCTTCACACATTTTCCAGTGTTTATTTACAGCACTGTGAAGATCAGAAAGCTATTTGTATGCCTGTCTAAAGACTGGCTATTTTAACACATCTCCTCCCACTAATCAAAATGCCCTGGTAGAATTGGAATTCAAGGATAGTTTTGGAGAGAGAAGGAAGATGATTTGACAGGATCATTCTGAGGTCTGAAGTAGACTACTTACCCATGTGAGCTTATCTAAAGGTATCAGGCTTAAGTTAACATAAGTGGCTACAATTGTTGATATGAGTGTACTAGAGAGGCATGCTACCATGGAAACAATATCCCGGAGTTTGCATTACACCTTGTAGAGGTCTTGGCACCAAGGCTGATTGCCTCAAGCTAGAAAGCAAGGCAAGGATTTGCAGGATGGCATTCAATAACATGTAGCCTCTTCAAAAGGAAATCACTAATGGTTAGAAGGACTTTTGGCATATACTCTATTGTATCATTGAAGTCATTATGTAAGTAAATGTATCCAAGCAAGGATTTAGGATTCTGCTGTTACAGAAAAGAGTCTTGTGAAACATGTTTTCCAACCATTGAGTTTTCCCCAAGAAATAAACTGATCAGATCAAAAGAAAAATCAGTCTACTGTCATATTATTTCTTAAATTCATCTAGGACATATCAGCTCTATAAAAAAATCCAGATTGTATTCCATTACACTGGAGGCAACAAAATGCAATGTGAAGATCATTAAGCTTGAGGTTAAGTCTGTAAGAGAGACTGAATTTTCGCAGTAAGTTCCTTGACCTCTAAATGCAAGAACTGTGTTGTTGTAGAAAACAGATCAGTTATTTTTCAAGGGGGCATGGAAAATCGAGATACAGAGACACAGTGTGTATCAGTAATCTCTCTTCCTCTGGCAATTTTAATCAAAATAGCTTTTAAAGAGTTGTGAATTGTGTAAGTCTGCAAAACATTTAGAAAATAGAACAGATGATCACAGGCCGGTTCCTCACATGTAACATTCAAATGGTTGTTGTGTACTTTTGTCTCTGTGTTAATATTTGAAACATGTTTCAGCAATGCTGATTTGCATTAGTAGGAATTTGATTCATAATTTATTCTAGACAAATTTTACTCAACCTGGAATATTGAGTCTAGGTGAAGTACTACTAAAACCATCTCAACTTTTCTGGACCATACCTTACTACATTTCATTTACAGCTACAGAGATTGCCATGCCTAGAAAGAAGCAAGGAGACTTTCAATCCTAGCTGCATCTTTTAATAAGTGAGGAAATTTATGTCTGAGGAAGTCATGCTGTTTGTACAAGTCATACAATTATTGAGTGATTAATTTAGACTCATCAGCATTCTCAAAGCAGGCAAATTCCTTGGTTATTCATTATTTTAAAATACCTTTAAACAACCTTCACATTGTTTGGTAACTCACATGATCATTTTGCATCAGCTTTGTTCACTTGCTATTCTGTCTGTAAGTCTCTATCTCCTTGCTCACAAGACAGGACCTATGAGGACCACTGTCTCCACTGTCATCTTATCAAACAGAAAGCTCCAGCTCAGGGGCACTGTTCCAACATGGAGGGAGTATCATGCTCTTCGTCATGCTCTGCATTACATGGAAAAGACTCTAGTAAGAGGTAAGAATTATATGTATTCATCGCTTACGAACATAGAAGATTGATGAGCTAATAGAGAGGGATCACACACTGAATAACACTGATATTTCAAACAAGACTTTTCATTCCACTTCCTGGTTTCTTCCAATCTTACCTCTATCTGCTTGTCTTTCTCTTGTACCACATTAGTTCCCTTTCTTTTCTTACCTTTCACCCAAACTTGTTTTTTCCCCATGTGCAGTAAAGAAAACCCCAGACTGGAAACTTCTAAACATGTTCTCTTGTAGATTTCTCATCAAATTTGACAGTGAGAAATAGAAAAATATAATAAGCAATTAGAGGAAAAGCAGAGGGTAGAAAACACAGGGGAAATAAGATATGGACATTGATTCTACCACAAGATTCTATTAAGCAGAAGAAACCATGCTGGAGAAACAAAAATGGGTTTGTAGGTTATTCAGCTACTAAGACACAGGGAATAAAAGTGTGTGTGTGTGTGTGTGTGTGTGTGTGTGTGTGTGTGTGTGTGTGTGTGTGTGTGTGTGTCTGTGTGTGTGTACAGATACACATGTGAGCAAGCCCACATAATAAACTCCCAGAACGAATACGAATAATCACTTAGTATAAAGGAGTAACTTGAAATCAGATAAGAAAATAGTCAAAAGTCTACAAAAGAATACAGAGACCAATATCTAAGTATTGCAAGTCTGCAAAACTGATGTCAAGAGAATGCCTATTGTGTATGTTTCTCCAGAGCACCCGCTGACTTCTTATACTAAGATTGTACATGTGATAGTAACAACAGAGAGCTCTATGAAGGAATCACTGGGCCATGCTACTGCCTTCCTTCTCAAAAAACCATTATAAACTTCTGTCACACTCAGGTGTCTGAAGAACACATTTACACACTGCTCCATCCCTCACTTGTGTAGAATCCCTCCTTCAGAGTAATATGTTCTCACTGTTCAAAGAAATAATTAGAAAATATTTTTCTGTTCATTGAAAATAGAATTTTTTCCCATACAATGTATCTTGATAACAGTTTCCCCTCCTTTGATTCTTTCTACTCCCTCTCTACCTCGAGTCCCTTCCTTTCCGGATCAACTCCTTTCCTTTCATTAGAAAAGAAGAGGCTTCTAGAATATAACAACCAAATGTGACCAAATAAAATATAATAAGATAAAATCAAAACCACCAAGGCTGGACAAGGTAATACAACAGAAGGAAAATAGTGCCACGAGTTGGTAAAAGTATCAGAGGCCCATTTGTTCATATACTCAGAAGCCCCATAAAAACACTAAGCTAAGGCTATAATATATATGCAGAGGATCTGTTGTAGACCCATGTATGCTTTGATCCTACTGCTTCAGTCTCTATGTATTTATATGTACCTTTTTTCCGCTGATTTAAAGGGCCTTGTACTCCTGGTCTCCTTCCTCTCTAGCTCTTATATTCTTTCTGCCTCATCTTCCATGAGTTTCCCTTCCCTCTGTGGGAAGGAATTTGATGGAGGCATCCTAATTACAGCTCTGTGTTCTAAGGTCTCTTTCTGCATAATGTCTGTGTCTTTCTCTATTTTTCCCATCTGCTTCAGAAGGAATCCTCTCTAATGATGACTGAATAAGGCATCTATTTATGAGTATAGCAGCATGTAATTGTGAATCATTTTATTTTTACTTTCTTTTTTTTGGACCAGTAGTATTTGGTTTTACCAGAGATCTCTAGAGTATCCAGTCTCTTGTCCTTGGTCAACCAAACTTTTTGGAGTTTGAGGTTCTACTGGAGTGGGCATTAAGTTAAATCAAATATTAGTTAGCTACTCCCATAGTTCTGAGTCACCATTGACCCAGCATACATATATTATAGGAAGGAAGTATTATAGCTCAAAAGTTTTGGACCTGGGTTGGCATTTATGTTCCTCTTTTAGTAACCTGCAGAGTACCTTTCCTCACCAAAGACACTAGAACAAAGAGGTGAAACCTCTAGCTCAGATTCTCAGTGTTCATGAGTTCTGTGGGTATTGTCTTCAGCAATAGGTCCCCTGCAGTCATTTTGCAGAAAGCAACCTATTCTTGGTAGGGGAAGACTCATTTGGTGACAAGTGATGGCCAGATGGGACTCCATCAATGCCATTATTAGAAGACCTCGGTTGGAAAAACTTCATGTATTTGGAGGATTTTCTACTACACTAGAATTTAATACCATCTCTCAAATGTCCCTCAATTCTATATGTCTTCTCCTGAATCCTCTCCCCATCCCCACCTGATGCTCTGATTTGCTTCATGACCAGCCCCCCATCTATAAAATCCATTATATTTCACCCTTCCAGGGAAACCCATGTGTTTCCCCTAGTCTCTTCCTCTGTACCTAACCTTTCTGTGTCTACTGATTCTAGGTTAGTTATCATTTATTTAATAGCTAATATGCTCATATAAGTAAATGCATACCACATTTATCTTTTTTGTTATGGGTTACCTCACTTAGGATGATTTTTGTCTAGTTCCATCTATTTCTCTGCAAATTTCATGGGATATTTCTTCAAATGGCTGAGTAATACTCCACTGTGTAAATGTATGTTTTGTTTTTTTTTTAACCCATTCTTCTGTTGAAAGACATCTAGGTTGTTTACAATTTCTGGCTATCATGAATAGAACAGCAATGAACATTTTTGAGCAAATATCCTTGTGGTAGGATGAGCCATCCTTTGGGTACATGCCTAAGACTGGTATAGCTAGATCTTGAGGTAAATTAATCCCCAAATTTGGAGGTAATACCATATTGGTTTCCATAGTAGCTATACATGTTTTCACCCCAGCATCAATGGGTGACTGTTCCCTTTTTTTCCATTTCCTTGCCAGCATGAGCTGCCACTTGTGGCATTGACTTCAGCCATTCTTCAGGTGTAAGATGGAATCTCAAAGTAGTTTTGGTTTACATATCCCTTGTGTCTAAGGATATCGAACAATTCCTTTAAGGGTTTCTTAGCCATTTTGAGTTTCCTCTATTGAGAATTCTCTACTTAGCTTTATATCCCATTTTCAGTTGGATTACTTGGTTTTTGAATATTTAGTTTCTTACAAAATTAAAAAAGATAACATAAGATGGAAAGATCCTTCAAACTCATGGACCGATAGTATTAGCATAGTAAATATGGCATTCTACCAAAAACAATGGACAGATTAAATGCAATCCCCATCAAAATTACAACACAATTATTCATGGACCTTGAAAGAACAATTCTCAGCTTCACATGGAAAATCAAAAGAACTCAGGATAGCTAAAAACAACCTTGAACTAGAAATGAAGTGCTGGAGGTCTCACCATTCTTGATTTAAACTTACAGAGCTTTATTAATGAAATTGCATGTTATAGGCATAAAAATAAGTTGATCAATGTATTTCAATTGAAGATCCATACATGATTCCACACACCTATGGACACTTAATTTTCAATAAAGAATCCAGAAATACACTCTGGAAAGAAGACAACATCTTCATCAATGGGTGCTGGTCAAACTGGATATCTACATGTAGATAAATGCAAATAGATCTATGTCTACTACTCCGCACAAAACTCAAGTCAAAATGGATCAAAGGTCTCAATGTAAAACCAGATATTCTAAAGCTGATAGAAGAGAAGGTGGGTAACAGCCTTGAATTCATTGGTGCTGGAGAAGATTTCCTGCACAGAACACAGATTGCATAGTCACTAAGAACAATCATCAATAAATAGGACTTCAGGAAACTGAAAATCTTCTGTAAGGCAAAGGATACCATCATTCAGACAAAGTGGCAGCCTAGAAAAAGGAAAAAGACTTTTACCAGCTCCACATCTGAAGGAGGACTAATACCCAAAATGGAAAATATTGTTTTAATAGATCAGTTCCGTGGCTTCAAGGTCAAAGTCAACAATTTATGGAAAATGGAAATAAGTTTTGTCCTGCCCCAGCCTCTATTCCCTTCCCCATTGCCAGAGTTCCTTTGAAAACATTAAGCCATATTGTTTCACCCATGCTGAGAGCACTTTAGTGACATTTTCTCACATTGGTGTAAAGGACCTAATATGGCTCTTCCTGGCCTCTTGTGCCTTCTTTACATGCATACTTCATCTTGAGTATCAGCTTACTTAGGTGTTCATTCTGTAGGAAGATGACTCATCTTTATGGATGCTTTTCCTTGGAGAAATATCACTTGTATCTTGAAAATTTTTATCTGAAATAGCAAAATTTTGTTCCTTAATGCTTTGTTTTTGCGTTACCTTTTCTTTTTCTACAGCACTCTTTTGTTTAACTGTTTGATGCATACATATATTCATATATATGCATATACCCATATATGATATAGATACACATATAGACATAAATTCAGTGTGTGTGTGTGTGTGTGTGTGTGTGTGTGTGTGTGTGTGTATGTGTGTGTACATGTGCATTGGGGTGCAGGTACACTGGTTTGTTTGCTGTCTAAAATTTCCTACTACCCTGAGTACATGTACTTTTTCTGTTATTCCATTGATAAACTTTCAGCATCTAACAGTAAAATGGGTAAATATAGTATACTGTTTACTCTGAGAAAGCACAGAGATCTAAAAGTATATTATTTCTTATGTGCTTTAAAAAAGTATATTGTATAGAACAATACTTTGTATATTTTCAGGAAATTATTTGTTGTAACTAATAATATGATAAAATTTGTATTTTTTAGGCAAACTGTATTTTTTAGTCACTTTTGTAGTTCCATTCCATCTATGTCTCTGCATGTTGTAGTGACAGAAGAATGCTTTGTAAGATTTAGAGGTGAACTAAAGATCCAATCTCATCTGCTACTCACATTTGCTAAAGTCAGTTCTTTGGAGAGTTATACAACCATCCACCAATTTGGTCCTGATGAGAACAATTATATTAGAAGGTCAAAACCCATTATTTATACTGCTGAATTCCTTATCATCATGATTGGCACAATTCCTTAAATTCGTAAGCCTACTCATGAACATAGAGAAAATGAAACTTGCATTTCAAAGCTCAAACTTCTGTTATTTTGCCCAGTTTAAAAACATCACCTATGACTTTCATTCTTCTACATGTAACTAGTCAGTTTAACCAGCAGCATTTGGTTAATGCTGTCTTTTATCCTTTGTACATTTTGGACCTCTTTGTCCAAAATCCAGGTGAATGTCAGAACACAGGCTTATGCATAGGTCCTCAATTCAGTTTCATTGATCAGCGAGTCTTTATGTTTTTTTTTAGTTGAAATTAGGAACAAGCTTGCTTCACATGTCAATCTCTTCTCCGTCTCGCACCGCTCCCCCAACACTCCCCTCTCGCCCAACCCCCCTCCTGCTCCCACCCCATCCACCCTCCACTCCTCAGGCAGGGTAGGGCCCTTGATGGTGGTTCCCAAAGTCCACCACATGATCCTGGGCTGGGCCTAGGCCCTCCGCTATGTGTACAGGCCAAGAGTGCATCCCTTCAAGTGGGATGGTCTCTTAAAGTCGCTTCTTACAACAGGGAAAAATACTAATTCACTACCAGGGGCCCCCTAGAGTGCGGAGGCCACCTAATTGTCATCCATGTTCTGGGATCTGGATAAGTCCTGTGCTGGCCTCCCAGACAGCAGTCTGGGGTCCATGTGCTCCCCCTTGTTCAGGCCAGCTGTTTCTGTGGGTTTCACCAACCTGGTACCTACCCCTTTGATCTTCATTCTTCCCTCTCTGCAACTAGGTTCCAGAGTTCGTTCAGTATATATCTGTGGGTATCTGCCTCTGCTTCCATCAGCCACTGGATGAGGGCTCTAGGATGGTACAAAAAGTAGTCATCAGTCTCATTATAGGGAAAGGGCATTTAGTTTATCCTCTCCATCATTGCCTAGATTGTCAGTTTGTGTCATCCTTGTAGATGTATGGAAATCTCTCTACTGCCAGATCTCTCCTCAGACCTATAATGGCTCCCTCTGATATGGTATCTCTCATCCTGCTCTCCTCTATTCTTCCCTCAACTCAACATTTCCGCTCCTACATTTCCTCCTCTCCCCCCCTTCTCCTCCTCTAGTTCTGGCAGCTCCCTCTCCCCTACCCTCATGCTTCCAATTAGCTCAGGAGTTCCTGCCTTTTTAATGACAATACTATTAATACTATAGTTCTGCATTATAACTTGAAATCTAATGGTTAGATCCTGCTTCTTAAGACACTACATAATTGAGCCTTATAACATAGAGAAATCAAAGTTGGACATATCTGGAAGTTTCATATCTCTCTGCTAGCTTTCATAATGTGGGAAGTGTTATGAATTCTACCAGAGGACAAAAGAAATAACCAATCTTACCTAATTCTGGACCCTTCAAGCTACTTTAATGATTCACATGGTAAGACTTGCCCACTGGTGGATATCATCAAAATTCACTATAATAAATTCTTAAGGAATTTAGTGTACAACTGATATAATTGAGAAAAAGTCACCTACCATGATTATCAACACATAATGGGTATTTTAAAATGTTATTTACCCATTTGCTTTGTTATTTTTTTCAGCTTTGACAGGAACAAAAGAAATGTTAGTAAGTTATAAATATGTGTTATTTACCCTTCCCTGGGTTCTTTATTATGTTAGACAGGAGCTTCCTTTATTGAGAAAAATCAAAGCAATGAACAAAGTGGGGAAATATTAGCAAAATGACTGTTACAAAATGAATCCTTCACAATAAGAAAGTTGCAGAGGGGATGACAGGACCCACAAGGGTAGATAGAGGCTAGATTTAAAGAAAGATCTACCCAGGTAAGAGGTGATGTTTGGGAGCAATTGGAAGAGGACAGCTGCCATACAAGTAGCATAAGAAGTAACACACTAGAAAAACAACCCCTAATGTTATGAGAATTCTTATAACCATAAGACCCTCTTGAAGCTTTTGAGAATTAGTACAATAAACTCCTCACAACTAACTTTTGTTTCTAAATCATATATACCTGTATTTTCTGAGGATAGCTTTAAAATAAGAGCAAGCCAGTCTTTCCTTCTTTGATCTGGTCACCCTCATGAGAAACTCAAGTTATTCAAACTCCTAGAATCTGCAACAGAAACTGCATGGGCAGTACAAACCTGAATTTAGAAGGATTCCTGCAGTTTGCCTATATAAACCCCACTCAAACAAGGAAGAGAATGAAAGAGATAGGTCTGTAAAGAGGAAAAGTTATTAGGTAAACATCTCTTGCTCTCTATGTGAGGCGCTATAGAATGCTGAGGAGCAATGTCATACCTCACAGATTCACTGTACCACTCAATAGACAAGGCAACCAAAGGAACTTAGATGATCCATGCAGTAAGGAACCAAGGCAATAAGGGAAAGAAGGAAATACTCATCGTGTCTTGGTAGGAAAGGATACAGTATCTTCTCTTTAAGAATTCACATAAAAGGAAGAATATCTAAATGAAGGATTCGATAATAAATCTAGGAAAAGCAGAATTTTAGAAATGTTGTGCGGGGTTCACACTGAGATCTGTTTGTTAATTTTGTTTTAAAGAGTTTTGTTACGTGTTAAATGTGTTAAACGTGTTATGTTTAACTACATTTCCATGTGTTTCTGAGTAGTCTGGGTTCAATTACAATCCAAGGAACTCAACTTTATACATGTTAGAAGAAAGAAGTGATTATAACCCTGCTTTATTGTGCCCTTTGGAGTGAACCTGTAACAGGTAAGCAGCAGGCAGACTGAGTTTCATTTACTACCCATGGGTCTCATGACAATATGTAGCACAAAATACAGTGTTTACTGGATTAACTAATGGATGATTCAGTTAAGATGTCATTTCTCAATCAATGGTTGTTGTCTGTATTGACAGAAATCATTTATTTTGCACACTTATATAATGAGAGACCAAATGCACTTCTATTTTAATTTTCTGACAGAGACACACATTGAAAAAGGACCAGAAATTATGAATGATGTTCATGTCAAAGAGTGGTCAGCTGAATAGCTATTCATATATTCATTAGAAATTTGGTTTCTTGCCACTTTATTTCCATCCAGCCACCAGTGGAAGTGATACTGATAAATATTTTATTGAATAGCTTTCATTTTAACATAAGTGGCAAGTAGGAGAGCAGATGCTCCTGGTTCCATTGGACTGTATTTGTAATGAAGCCAAAGATTATGGCCGCTGTACCAAGCATTTTTATATCAGCTAGGTCTTGTGATCAAATACTCTCATTATTTTTTAAGTTATCACATAATAACTGTTAAATATTTTATTAGTCATTATTCAGTAAACATATGTCCTCAAATTTACTAACTAAAAACACAGTGATTGGGGGACAGTTGTTTAATTATTGAACAGTTTATATCATGTTTGGACAATCCAACATGTCATCTCTTCAGCCTTACTCTTAGGAGTCTGCCTCTTCATCATTCCTCTCTCTTGCCACATACTCTCACCCTTCCTGATTCCTCATGAGCACTATGGGAAACTGTGGCCCAAGTTCAACCCCACATCACCTTTCTTCCTTCCTTGGGGATTCTGGAGCTCTACTTTACATCTTCCTTTCATTTGCATTGGGCAACTTTAACTCCTTACACTAAGGATATGATGGCATGCATCTGATTGTGTTTTGCTATATTTGAGTACTGAAGTGGCCCTGGGAGGTGAAACAGGAGGCAGTCAAGTTAAAGTAAGTTGTACATATTTAATGTTAGGTTGTTGCCTAATATTTCTGGTTAAGTATGTTGGAGTGTGTCATAGAACAAATAGAGTGACTTCAATAGGACAAAGAATATAAGCTGAAAAGTAGGCACCTGCAGGGTTGATTTAATAACTCAGCAGTCACACATGACATTTCTTGGCTATTTCTTGTGATTACTTGGGGGTTGTAGAATCTCTTGCCATTAGATCATATCAGGCTAAGAAAAAATAAGTAATTAGAAGCATCATTAGTAGTTCCATCCCACTAGCTTATGAAAGGTGTTTCTTACTATGTCATTCTCCCCTCTACCAGCTTTCTGAAAATTCAAGGTTGAGATTTCCACCCACTATTTTGCTTATGTCTCTAAGACTAAAGTAGAAGAACATCCCAATTTTTCCATCTAGTCACCAGGGGAAGAACATAAATGAAAAGGGGAATGACAGAAACACTTGATTTCACTGCTGTGAAATATGAAAGCCTATTTTTGTCTTTGATCCCCTGTTAGTGACTTTTCTGTTGCTGTGAGAAAACACCATGACAAACTAAACTTAAAGAAGGAAGCATTTATTTGGGCTTGAGGTTTCAGTGAGATAAGAGTCTATCATTTTCAGAAGGCATAGCAGGAGGCAGGTATCGTGGGTAACAGGAGCTGAAAGCTGGAGAATCACATTCTTATTCTTAAACATGAAGAGAGAGAGTGAGTTGTAGGATCTCAAGTCCCTCTCCCAATGACATTACTCCATCAAGACCATACTTCTTAAACCTCTCCAGGAAGGCCATCAACTGGGGACCAAATATTCAAATACTAGAGTCTGTGTGGGGCATTCTCATTTGAACCATCCCCTGCCCTTCTCATTCAGTCCATGACATGTTTTTTTCTCTTTTCTGAGGAAGGGAATTTTGCTTAAGGAACAGGACACATTGACGTTGTAACTGTACTGAATGTAGGTTGCGAGCATAAAACGTGGTCATTCCAACTGTCAGACAATTGCTTGACAATATTCACATCAAATCTACTCTTATTAAATTAAATTTGCATTTAACTGATACACAAATCCATACTGTTATACATATAATGGGGGATAGATGATGTTTTGATAGATGTATTTATTGCATAATGTTTCGATCAGATTGATCCTCAAGCATTTAGCATTTGTTTATGGTAAAACCATTTAAATATTTTCTTCTGGGGCATCAAATCAAGGGCATAAAATCAAGGGCCTGACGTTTTTTAGGCTAGTACTATATCACTGATCCACATCCCTAGCCCTCTTCCATTTCGTGAGTATGTGTAGTTCATTTTCATTATCCACAGGCAGTTTAATTTGCAATTGTATCTAAGTACTTCTCAACTCTGTGAAACTTAGTTTCTATTATTACTCAACATATCCACATTCTTTCCTTCCCATTGTACTCCTAAACATCTAGCAAACTTCATTTCTTCTTGTTTAAAAGATTCTTCATGCGAATGAGGTCATTTGGTGCTTATATATTAACACCTAGCTTGTTTCGCTTCCATACATGCTATTGTAAATGTCATGTAATCTTACTTGTTTGTTTTCTGTTTATATGAGTGCATGTATGTGCACAATACATGTGTAGGTCCCAGGGAAGCCAGAAGAGGGTAGTGGATGTGTGTATGTCATGGAACCTAGTTACAGAATGTTGTGAGCAACATTGTTGAGTCTAGGAATCCAGATCAAGTCCTCTGCAACAGCAGCATATGCTTTTAACTGGTAGTCTTCTGTACATCTTCTTTTAAGCAATGATCATTTAGGAGGACAGGCCATTTTTAATTGGTTTTCCTTCTGTTTGATTTGTTTCATTGCTATTGAGTTGTTTAGATTCCTTGTGCATTCTGAATATTGACCTGTATTTGGATGTATTATTTGCAAATGTCCTTTTCTGTTCTGAGGATGGTCTCTTTTCTCTGTTCATTGTTTCTTTTGCTGTAAAGCAGCATTGTGGTTTGTTGTAATCCCAACTGTTTATGTTTGGTTTTGCCTTTGTTTCCTGTACTTGGTGGGTCTCAATCTGCTTTTCACCTCATTCCTGGTTTTCAATTATATGGAGTAGTCAGAATGATACAGGCTAACAATTCTCTTCAGTAAACTTGAAAGGCAGAATATTACCTTGTCTGACTTTTGAAACAAAAACAGCTTGTCTGGGAATTTCTCTGGCTTTGTAGTACTCTTTTTCTTTAACCTTTTTAGAAAAGTTGCCAAAATATACAAACAGAATTTTACTCACCTATTTCTAACTTTTTACCATGTCTGAACAACTTCTCTAATCATTTCCTAAGAGTGGAAATGTTCCCTTGAAGAAATTTAACTTGGGTGCTAAGGCCATCATGGATTGTCTTTATCCTATTTTTTCCTAATCTCCGCAAGGCATGGCATCATGTCAAACTTCTAAGTCATAATTAATTCATTTATTTAATTCCCATGATTATATAGGCTACTTTAAATTGATTAAAAAAAAAACTTCATGATTTGTTGGATTTTTTTCCATAATGATGTTTATATTTTAGGACTAAAGCTATTTGTTTTGCAGATCATCTCTGATTTGGATTTGTTTGTTTCTTTGTGCTTCAGGTAAAACATTTTTTAAAAAATGCTCCATAAAAGATTTTGCATCATTCCTAGTTCATCACAGCATGGGATGCATGATGTTAATTTGTCTGCAATTGATGATGTTAAATTTAAACGCTTGGCAAAAGTCATTACCTTAATTCCCCCTTTGTCGTCTAATGTCTTTTATTTTGTTAGTAATAACTAATCTGTGAAGTCATGATTTGACCTTGTCTTCCCCTGCATCTTTTGCCAGTGGTTTTAACTTCCACTTATGAGTCATGTCTCACTTTATTCCTAAAATGGCGCTTGCCACATGAAGATTTTTCTCAGTAGATATCTGAATTTATTACTTAGCACTTCTTCTTTTCCTCTATTGCACATTGAAAATGAGTCAGGAATACTCTGGTTTATGGACTGGTTTCTTACTCACTGTATTATACATAGTTTTCTTCAGTATTTTTACACTTAATTTGTCCAAAATTTAGCCAATTGAAAATCTCTCCAAGTATACTTTCTTTGTCTTTGCAGTATGCCTCTGTTCACTGTCTAGAAGTTCTTTGACATAGCAGTGTGTCCTAAACTTGCTGCTTCCTGGCTCAGACCAGGATTCTGCTATTGCCTGGAAGTTCCAACTCTTGTTAGAGGAAAATGTTTCTTATAACATTAAGATACCTAAGCAGTCAGACTGCTTATTGCTATTGATACACCATCGCTATGGCCTTCATCAGAGGTAGAGCAATAGGTATTTTAAAAGTCATTCATACTGTACTCTATTTCAAATCCAGCACTGCAGAATCTGTTTTCTCTTTATATTTTAGATCTGTGATTCCTTTCTTTCTCAACTTAAAGCAGATGCAGTTTCATCAATAATTGGCATTACTTGCATAATTATGTGAACCATACAATATTGTTTCAAATATGTAGAAATAAAGGTGTCTTAAAGAACAATTGTAAAGGTCAAAGTTGTATTGTGTCCTTATATATGATCCTAGTAAGAATATAAAGAGGGTTATTTAATATGCAAGTTGCATAAATTAGTTCTTTTCTTCTCTGTTGCTGTTTATGTTATCATTTATTGACTTACATATGTATTCCATTTCAGTTTGTTTGTGATTTTTTTGTAATTAGTTTTTCTTGAATTATAATGGTTACATCATGCAAAGTTCAAATCAGTGAGATAATTGAGTCAAGTCAAATCAAGTTACTCATTCCACTCACTCGACCCTATGGAAAGTTTCCCCACAAGCTGAAAACAGCACCTTATCTTCCTGGTTATCCTTTCTGTTCCTCTCTTTAACATGTTTTTCCAACAGTATTTGCTGAAGGTTTGGCATTTTGTCAAAAATCCAGTGGGTGAAACTGCCTGGGTTTGTCTGGAGTTTCCTTTTAGCTCTATTTATTTATATGCCTGTTTTTTCCCGCAGTTCAATACTAATTTTGTTATTATTATGTTATAATGTGCCTTGAAATCAAGTATGGAAAAAATCTTACAGCAGCTTGATTTTTTATTATCTTGCTTAGGAACACTCTTTGTGTTTCATCATGTCTATCTATCTTATCTATCTATCTATCTATCTATCTATCTATCAATTTATCTGTTAATCTCAAATTCACCTTACTATTCAAAAGTAACAATATTTTAGACATCAAGTTACATTTGCTTTTAATATTTTTCCTTTATATAAAGTAAGTTAACTTGTAGTGTAAGGAACAAACCATTTAATGAATTATGACAAGTGGATAAATGTATTGTTATCTATCACATTATAGGAGGTATTTGTGCTTCTAAAAGAATTTAAAAATGATTTTTAATATTTCTTTGAAGAATGGAGTAGAAATTTTGATGCTATTACATTGAATCTGCAGATTGCTTAATTTTGGTTAGTAATTTTCATAATATTAATATTCTTTTCTTTCCATTTTTTGTGAGATTATAAATTATTTCCCAATTTTATAATGTCACTGGTATCAAGAGTTAAGGGTTCTAAAATTTCCCAGGACACTGTCACATATTGATATGTGGGTAATCAATTTTCATTTTATTAAGTTTATGTTTCTTCTTTCTTTTTCAATCTCAAATCCTGAACTCTAGTGATTTTCTTTTTACTTTGATATTTTGCGATGGGAAGAGCCTCTCTTTTGTTCCTGTCATCTCATTGCATATTACTGAGTGAGCAAACATTTGGAGGAACTCTGTAGTAAACATTCATGAACCCACCTAGAGTTCTACTGTCCTTAATGATTGATTGTTTATGCTTTTCTTTGTCTCTCATAATCTATCAGTTCATCTGTTAGACTCAAAATCCACCTTGTATTCTAAGTGGAATCAAAGTTTCAGATATCAAGACACATCTACTCTCAGTTATATGTACTTTTATTTGAAGTTTGTTGACCCATAGTCAAATGAATAAACCATTCAATGAGTGGATAAATAAGATACTTCCTACCTAAATTTTGCCCAGGCATATTCATCATACTTCACTGTTATCACTCATGCACATCACCTCAGACACAAACTCACTTTAATCCATCTATGAGATTTTATTTGACACAGATTTCAAATAAAATCATACAACACAGTCCTCTGTGGAACAAAGACTTCTATTTCCCAACATAATTTTGTGTAGTTATTCTTTTTCTTTTACTCAAAATAACTCTGAATATTAATCCACATTTGTAGTTCTATTGTAATTATTTTCTTTTAATGGCATTGGGTATTCTAATTAAGGAATGTATGATATATTTTATATATATATATATATATATATATATATATATATGTGTGTGTGTGTGTGTGTGTGTGTGTGTGTGTGTGTGTGTGTTTCCACATTTTGACTATAGTGAAAATCATCTATAGACACCTGTTGTGGACAAATGATTTCATTTTCTTACAGAATACCAAGGAATACAACTTTGCCTCATGTGGCAGCTACATATATTGTTCTACAATTCATTTTAAGGACACAAAAATAATTATAGGGAACATGAGGGATCAGAAAGATTGAGTAGGGAGATTAATAGAGGGGCGCAAGAAAAGAGACACATCAATAGAGGAAGCCATTACAGGTTTAAAGAGAAATCTGGCACTAGGAAATTACCCACAAGAATGACCCTAACTAGGAATCTAAGCAATAGTGGAGATGATACCTTAACTGCCATTAAGAAAACAAATTTGTAGGTAAAGAGAGAACATTTTCAAAATGTATACACAACAAACAGCAAGTATTTATGACATATATCCTATTCACATTCAAGTAAAATATTTACAGATCAATTATAGAAAGGCAAATAAACTTAACATATATTTTACAAAATAATAATGTAAGGTAATAATTAGTTGATGACAAAGATTTCAACTTAATTAGTAGCCATTGAAATGAAAACAAAGACCTTAATGTAATATCATTACACTAGGAGTAATGACAGCATTTAAACACCAAATGGTGTAAAAGTTCAGAGAAACCAGATATTCCTACACTGCTTGGTTCAATTATGGCTTAGCTATTAGATGCACATTCTATGTATTTTTAACTTAGGTGACATATTTCAGTGTTAGGGTATGACTGTTTCATTGTCTCCATGTTACTTAGCTTTAAATTGAATTTTGCTTTTTAAAATTTGAAATTAGCATTGATATTTGTATTATAAACTTACTTTATGTTTACCTTTAACAGAATAATGTCTTTATTTTTGTCTGTAAACAATGTTCACAGTTTTAACCCTGCCCAGTCTTATGAACTTTGTCTGAATTAAGAAGCTTTAGTCAACTATTATTTAATGTGGTTGTTCATGTGGCTAACATTAGTCATTCTTCATGTTAGTTTTGTGTTTGATCCACCTGTTTTTGCTCCTTTGTCCTTGTATCTTGCCTTATTTTATACTTATTACTCAATGTGTATAATTAAATTTTTGAAGTTTTCATTGGTTTGGAAGCTATGCCATTTATATATTTTGTTGATGTTACTGTAATATCAAATTATGTTTATGTAACATATTATTACAAATTATGTAAGAGTTTATAATTAAATATACTTTTATTTTCTTCATCTTCTAATCTAACTTACATTACATTGTTCTACATATTTAATAAATCATGTCACATTGCTTTGTAAAGTTTGCTTTTAAAATTGAATTTATTGTGCATCTTGGGAAAAAAAAGCAACCTCTTTTGCCTTATTTTAGAACCAAGCCAAACAACACAGTAAAACCTGAGACCCAATAAGGAGTGTGAATTTTTCCCCACAAGTAATCACCAGACTCTACAAGGTGTCTTTTGATTAAAATTAACGTGACCCTGCCTTCTGTAATGTCAGTTCCTAAGGTTGAGGGCTCAGTGAACAAGACTGCTCCATCCTAGTCTAGAAACCATCTCTAAACCCCGGGGTTCTTAACGTGTGATTCTGGCCCATAACATCCCCTTATATCTTAATTAATTGCTCATAGAACATAGGAGAGCATTTATGTCCATTTCCATGTAATATATGGTATATTACAAAACATACAGAAGGAAATATTAAAATGGTGAGGAATGGGCATGGCACTTTTCTGAGTGAAATTCTCCCAAAACTTTCCATCTATAGCTGTTCAAAAGCACAATGGGGATCCTAAAGAGGCCTCATTATATGTGAGTTAACAATGAATTCTATGGCTAGTGACTGTCAACATAAAATTCATTTTTCTACCTTACCAAAAGAGACTTAAGGCTCTAAACCCTTCCTGCTTTTCCATTTTCTTGGTTCCAAACCTGAAGACAGAGATGGAAGCTACTTGGAGGAAAAATAAAGTCTTCATAATAAATCACATTTATCAGTTCCAATGTATATGGTCAAGTTCTCTTGGGTCATAGAACAAATGCAATGACAATATGAATATGCATATGTATACATGTTAAGTTGTTTTAATCAGAGTGTTTTATCTCAGCAACAGAAAAGAAACTAAGACCCATGCTTTGCAATCCTTCTCCAGACTTTGACTTAATAATATTATCAACACTCTTCAAAGTAGAGTGCATTTGGTATTTTTCTCATTGTAGTTTTCTTTTTCTGTTTTCCTGAAAATACTTTTATTTTACTATTCTCAGAGATTCACTAAATGTAGAATTCTGGATTGCTTTTTTTTCTTTTAACAATTTCAAAAGAACTTCTCACTTTCTCCAGTCTCTACTGGGAATAAACGCCAATCATCCCTGTTGCCATGTTCCTGGTGAAATTTTGTTTTGTTTTCCTGTTGTTGTTATCATCTTTGTGCCCCTCTGCTGCACTTTTTGAAATGGTAAGATGAGGAGCTGGGAGAAAGCTTAGCTGGAGATGTAGCAGGAGTTAGGGGAAAGCAGTAAGAGGTACATTAATGAAAATTAAGGATGTATGAAGCAGCCTTAGAAAATCCACTAGTTTGTGAGCTTATTAAAATATTTTATTGTGGCTAGAGTGATGGTTCTTTGATTAAGAACCCTTGCTACTCTACTAAAGGATCCAAGTGTCTTTACCAGCACTGACACCACACTACTCACAGTTGCCTGGAACCCCAGCTACAGGGAAACCAATGTTCTCTTCTGGCCTCTTAGGCCATCTGCACTGACATAGCATATATTTACCCAGACACAGACTCTCTCTCTCTCTCTCTCTCTCTCTCTCTCTCTCTCTCTCTCTCTCTCTCTCTCTCTCTCCCTCTTTCTCTGTCTGTCTCTGTCTGTCCCCCCTCTAACCACCCACAAAACACATACTCTGAAATAGAAATAATAAAATTCAATCTGAAAAGCATACTTTCACATCTAGTTTGATCAGAGATAATTGGCATGGGAGGACAATACTGCTCTCAGAATACATGGGTAATTGCAAGAAAATCTATCACCAGGCACAGGATACCTTCCTATGAATTATTGGTCAGGGAAGCCACAAAGACACCCCCAATAGCAAAGACTACTGCTATATTACTTAGATGTATATTATAACTAAATGGCAAGAGTCTATTGCTAAAGATAATACTGACTTTGGTTGTGGAACTTTAACATCTCAATCTCACTCTGACCAGAAAGCTCTTTCAACTGACTGGCTTTCACTGTGCTGGAAGTTGCTATGCAGGCTACTGGAGGCTGGAGGAGACGCCAATGGGTCTCACCCAGAGATGTTCACTAATGACTTGACAGACAAATATACCCAGTGGTGCAATAGTAGTAGCATGACTATAATGTGTGTGATTGTATTTGAGGCCTACTCCTCTAGGAGTGATGGGGGAACAGGCTTTGTACCCTCCAAAAACACAGGCAAAAGCCTGAGTCTGACAAGAACATAGATTTTCAGCATGGACCCTTCTCTTCTTGTTTTGTTAAATGGATATGTTATCAAACTCTATTCTACATACTTAATGTTTATACTAGTTGATTCCTGCTGCTCTCAAACATGACTGGAGAAGCTTTGCTTTGTTTAGAAGTGGGCATCAATGAATGCAAAAACTTATAATTGATCAAAGTGATGAGTATACTTGACTATTTAGTGCTTAACCCTAAGAGACATCTATATCCAACCTTACCTACCTGAACATTAGAGAACATCTCAGAAAAGGGAACAGCAGAAATAATTATAAGACCTGGAGGGTGGACTGGTGTTGGGTAATGTGGAAATCTGCCTTTGGGTCATATATGCACTCAGCATCCCTTTGATTATATGCACATGACCTGCACAAGATCAAACCAGCCAACAATCACACATTGATGGAACTTTGGAGTGACACTGTGTAATAGAACCTCAGGGGTCAGGTAGAGATTTTAGCAGAAATTATAAAGAGGATTTGGCTTTCATTTGAGGATCCACTTTTCAGCTTTGCATGTGGAGGAGAGACTCCCACACTCCACCCACAGTTAATTTTTTTTTCAGAAGTGTTGCAACACTGGTAGGTTTTACATACTCTGGAAGAGTACTCCAGAGCAACGGATGTGAAGAAAGCCCCAACTGGACTTGGTGGATTGGACTTGGTGGATTGTTAAAAATTAAAGAAGACCTGAGTGTGGGAGTAATTGTGTTGGGAGGCTGTCTGTTACAATGTTGGGATGGAGACAAGGAACTTGGAGCAATATAATCAAGATGTCTTTTATACACGTATAAAATTGACAACAAACAAATAAAAATATTCTTAAATGTTTGAGGAAATCCAGGCATTATTTTCCCAAATACATATTTAACCCATTATCTTTATATTTCTTTTCCTTCTGGTATTCCCATCACATGTATGTTAAAATTTATGTTATCCAGCTATAGGTGACTGATAGGCTCTTCATGCTGTCTTGGGAACATTTTCTTGTTCTCCTCAGGTTAGATCATTTCTTTTGATCTATTTTAAATTCCTGAATCCTTTCTCATCTCCATTTTGCTATAAAACTAATTCAATATAATTTCTTTTAATTTTTGTTTCTAACCCTACCAAACACAATTTATTCTTTGTTTAAATTGTAATTCTTGTCCTGAGATCATCTGCCTGTTCATGATTATAAGCATAGCCTATTTTATATCATTAAACAGTCATATTGGTGGCTTTAAAATTCAGGTCTGCTGGTTCTAATATCTTCCTCATCTCAGACTTAGTTTACATTGATTTCCTTTTCTCTTAAGCATGAGTCATATTTTCTGTTTTTCATTTTGAATGTTACATTGGCTATTGGAAAGTATTGGATATTGTAGTTGAGTCATTTACAGAAACTACATATTCTGTTGTTAGTATGGATGACAGCTCTTGTTTGTTTATCAGTGTGACTAAATTAATACTCTAAATTTTATTTCTTATAATGGGCTGTAGATACCATTTCTGTTTAAATCATTCCATCATTTTTGGCTCTTTGGAGGTAGCCTTGCATGCCTGAAGTTCAGGGGTCATCCAGGGACATTAGCAAATTTTACAAACAGACTTTGATGTTACTATCTGAGGACCCCTTCCTTTCAGCTTTGATGATAGCTTATTATATTTTCTAAGGAGTTTCATTTCAATAAATACTTCAGCTTGCTAGTCAAGTGGTTACCACATTATTAGTTCTGTAGCTGGGAAAAATGTCACAAAAAAGTAAACCTTCAACTACTGTTTTGTTTTCCTGAATATTGTCTGGCTCTAGTCTCTTGTCTACTCTTTCACATTCTACAGTGCTTTTACACAGCTGTTTTCATTCATAGTGTTGAAGTTGGGAATTGCAGATTCTTTTTTAGATAAATTTAAGTGCATTTGTATGATTTTTTGTGATTTGAACTCATTTACAAGTTAGTTGTATAACTGGTATGCTTTTGCTACCATCCTATACTATTAATTATGTTTATTTGGCATTATAATCTATTGGCTGTGTTGTTTGTATAACTTTATGTTTTGCTATAATTTTCTATGCTTTTGTTAATAATTTTCATTTATATTTTAACTTAATGATAATATCATTTATATGGTTAGCTGGTAGTGTATTTCATATAATTATTGAAAAACCAGTCATCTACCTGATTTTAACTTTAATTTTCTTTTAAAAATATAATTTATTCAATACACACATAGGTGCTTAGGTAAAATCCACCCTAATTCCCTAGCTTTCAGTACCTTCCCTCCAACCAATTATCATACCACTTTTTCCTCATAATGGTATGGTCTCCCTCCCATTATCTCTTTAACATTTAGCAAATTCATTTAGTGCTACCTGTATGCATATAAGCATGCAGCCATCCTCTGGAGCATTGATTAGCCTTTCAGGATCCACATCACTGGAGAAAACTGCCTCTCCTTTTCCAAGTTGACTTGAATTCCCAATAGATTCTCATCTAGGGGTGGTAATTTATGAGCCCTTCCTCCAGGCATGCTGGGATATTGGCAGGCTTGCTCTTGAGCAAATCTTGTGCAGGCAAGCTTGGTTGTTATGAGTTCATGTCCACAACTACTTTGGCATGTCCAACAAATATGTTTTGCTAAAGATGTCTACTGCCTTTGGCCTTCACAACCTTTCCACTCCCTTTTCTGTGATGAATATTGTACCTGTCTATGATAGAGTAATACAACTGAGACCTGAGAACTCTGTAGTAGTCTTTTATTCTCAGCACATTGAACAGTTGTGAATCTATGTATTAATCACCATCTACTTAAAAAATAGGGTGTATATAGAATAACACACTAATCTATGGTTATAAAAACAAGAACTGGAGGAAAATTTATTGATATGTGTATTTAGCAGAATAATAGTGAAAGGTTCTCCCCTAAGGTGTATGTCCTAGCCTGGGGCATCTGTCCTTCTGTGGTTTTGTTATGTCAGCAGAATGATTATTTCAGCTCTTTTTATTTTCCTGCAAATTTTATGTACATTTTTGCAGGTGAATAATATTCTAGTATGCATATTGACCACATTTTCACTATCTACTTATTGTTAATGGACGTGTGGGCTGTTTCCATTCCTTAGCTACCCTGAATTGAGCAACAACGAACATGGGCAAGCAAGTATCTCTTGTCTCAGGACATAGAGACCTTTAACAGGAAAGATGGAGATCATAACTCAGCCAAAAGTCTACTACTCTATAGCTTTTCTGCCCAATAAACCTGTCTGAGAGAGAACAGAAGAAACTAATCCTCACATGTACCCTACTAGAGGACCAGGGTAGGCCATGGTGCAGTGCAGGGGTCCAGTAGAGCTGTCAGGGAACAGATTACCATTCCCTGATTCCAATGCCACAACCCCAAGGACACTTAAGACAGAGACCAAGTGTTCCTACATCCTTCTGCACAAAAAGTCTCACATGGTGACACCTAAAGCCTGTCTAAACTTTCTTCTTTAAACTCATCAACTCTGTGCCAGGAGCACCCTCCATGGATATTATTTTGTTGCTTTCAATTATTTAATTGCACAGTGCCTCATAACAGTTTACTTTGTCTATTGCTCAGTTAGGTTTCATGGCTATAGCTTATCTTTCTCTATTCAATTTACTATAAGGCATTTTTTCCTATAATTTCCAATGATATGTCATATATTCTTTCTCTTATTCTTGTGGGTTTTCTCTTTGCTCCCTTCCTTATCCCCTTATCTTTGTACATTTTGATTATAACCTTCCATAGTGTTAACAGTCTCTAAAATCTGTGGACTCAAACAGGATCCACTCTCCTTACTTATTTCACTCTCCTTACTTATATTCTCCTTTGAAAGCCAATGTATTAACTAATCCTTGTCCTTCCCCACCCTGCTTCTCTCCAACTCCAAATCTTATTAAATAGAATCAAAATATACTACATACTATCCTTTGTTATTTACACACTTACAGTTATTTAAGTCAAAGAAGCCAGTGGTATCTTTTGGCTAATACAACATTTACATAGTAGTAAAACCAAGAAGCTGTAGTTGGTTGTTTTATTAGTTAATATCCTACTTGGAGAATATTACAGAATTTACACTAAGTACACTGAGCTCCTTGACTAAGAATGTATTTTCTGAATTGCACACTCAACTGCATCATAGCCAATTAATATATAAATACTACAAATACTTCAAGTGAAAGTATATACCTGATGAAATAAAAACAGTCAGAGAAATAGCACAAGGTATGCACATAACAATGTAAAAAGCACAAGAAACTGAAAATACCTGACAGCATTGCTTCTCCAAAAATTATTTATCTAGCAATTGCATCTACTGAAAGTGAGTTATAGGAAATGTCTGGAAAAGTATTCAAAAGAATGATTTAATGTATATTAACAAGTATCAGAGCTTTGGGGGAGTAGGACAAGGAGAGAAAATGTATTTGATAGAAGAAAACAAAAATCATCTAAAGGAGATCAGATGGGCCAAGAGTTGTGATAAGGAAGCCCAAGAAGCCTCTGAGACCACATAGCAATCTCACACTAGGGAAAGTATGGACTCAGGATTTGGAAATGTCCCCAGTCATTCAACATCATCCAGACAAGCTCTTTGAGTTGATTTCTGTCCTCATGTCCTGCCACCAACATCTAAACTTCTTTCTCCAACATCTTTCAGTCAGTGTGACAAAGATATGATGGATTTCAGCACCATGATGGTACTGTTCCCTTCCTTGTCAAATATATTAAGGCCTTTAAAATAATCCTTATAAATTCCCTGGTCCTTGTTCTTGGCCACAGTCAGTCTGCATCATGGAAAGGAAGTACTCAAAGTATAACATATTTATATTTATCTCCACTCTTGGGATTCTATAGGATCTTAAGCACCTTGGTGTTGGTAGGGTTCTGGCCCAGAGCCCTTATCATGTCTGACATTAGGTGTACAGGATTTTGCCATCACCTGTTCTGCCAAATAGTTGTAAAGCATTCCTGAATTGTGTGGTCTTGGGACATTTTCCAGCATAATGGCTCCCATACTAAAGCTTTTGATCAAGAACACAAACAGCTAAATGAAATAAGGAAGACAATTGACACTAAAAATTAATTTAACAGCTCTGTGGTGGTGGTGGTACATTCCTTTAATCCCAGCACTAGGGAGGCAGAGGCAGGAAGATCTTTGTGAGTTCAAGGCCAGCCTAGTCTACAGATCAAGCATCAGGACAGGCTTCAAAGCTGCACAGAGATACCCTGTCTTGAAAAAAAAATTGATTAAATAAAAGATGGAAATATTGAAGAAAAACATATATGGAATTCTGTAAATTAAATCCATAATAAATCAAAATAAACAATGTAAAAGTCTTACAATAGAATGGCTCAAGTATAAGATACTATCTGAGCTTGAAGATAAGGCAGATGACTGAAACTATCCAATAAGGACAAATATAAGAAATTAAGAATGTACCCATAGCATTCCAACATACATATGACATTCTGAAATGACTAAATCTACAGATAAGTGATATAGGGGAAGAATCTACTTCAAAGCATAGAAAACATATTTTAAAGAATTATGACAGAAAATTTCACATTTTTAGGAAAAGTGATGCCAATCCAGATACAAGCTGCCTTTTTTGAACTAAATAGGCAAAGCTAGAAAAGTACCTTCTTTAGAAAAGAATATTGAAAATGACAAGAGAAAACATCAAGGCACATATAAAGGCAGGCCCACCAGAATTATAACAGATTTTTCAACTTAAATTCTGAAAGCCAAGAGGTCTAAAAAGATGCATTGCAAATTCTGAAAGACAACTCCCAACACAGGTTAATATGTACAACAAGGTTGTCCATTGTAATAGAAGTAAAAATAAAAACTTTGGGGTTTGAGAGATGGTTAAGAGTAATGCTGCTCTTGCAGAGGACCAGAGTTCAGGTCCTATAACCAACAACCAAAATGGCTTACAATTGCAAATAACTCTAGTTTCAAGTGATTAAATGCCCTCTTCTGAACCCTTTTGGCACCTTCATACCTCTGGTATACATGCAGGCACACAGAACTTTCACATATACAAATAAAAATATTTTAATTAAAATTAATAAACCATTTCTATGCATAAAAATAGACTAAAGGAATTCACAGTTATAACATGGCCACAGAATTTAACAGGCCCCCAGACCTTAGCACAACTGATTTCATGATGGATGTACCTTTCAGGCTATAAAACTCAGCATGTAGATAGCACCACCAGCCAAAGGTAAAACAAAGACTTATCCATCAAAGTCTGTAGTTCTGGTAAAGTCTCTTAATGAACTAACCTTTCTTTTTGAATTCTGTAGCTCTGCTCCTGGATAACTGTTCTTGTTAACTGAAGTATGACAACAAAACATGTGGTTTTGTGTTTAAAAGCTCACCCCCAGAAAGGATTGGGCTACAATGGGATCCTAAACATGCCTTGTAGTTGCCAGTAGGCTAATGAAGACTTTCTATTGACTTAAATCCATGCCCAAACTGTGTTCTCTGGTAGATACACCACAATAATGGAGACTAAGCAAACTCTACAGAAGATACTTGTAGGAATCCTTCAGGCTAGAAAGAAAACCAAATCTATTCATGGGGCCCCAAGCAAGAATAAATCATCATAAAAAAATAGTTATTTGAGAAAGAAAAAAGTAATAGAGAATCAACAAAAGAATCAATACATGGCTTTCAATAACAATTCTGAATATTAATGATGTCAATTCCCCAATTAGATGACACACACTAGTAGATTCGATCAAATGTCAAGAAGAATCTATTTATTGCCTCCAGGAAATACAAATCACTAAAAAAGACAGGACACAATTTAGGATGAAAGTATAGAAAGAATATATTTAAAATAAAGGAACCTTGGTAACAAGTAACTGTTGTTGTTCTAAAAACTAAAAATTTAGTCTTTGAACCAAAACTAGTGATGAAAAATGACATAAGGAAGTTCATTTTATGCTGATTATAGTTCATCAAAAGGATATAAGATTCTAAATACACATGCCCTGAAATTATGTGAACTCAATTCCGTAAGACAAATACCATTAGATGTAAAGATACAGAATAAATCTATTAGAAATGTAGTGAAAGATTTCAATTCCACAGACCAACTAATTGACAGATCTTACATGGAGAAATATTTAAATTAATTGAGATTACAAATCTGATAAAAATTAGCAGGTATCTACAGAACATTCCATACAAACACAACCAAATATATTCTTCATAGAGGCCCATGGAACTTTCTCCAAAATGGGTCATGTAATTGGTTACAAAGCAAAACTCAAAAACTACCTGAAAACTGGAATAATCCCTTGCATTCTACATGAAAATATTGAAAGCAGAGTACAAAACAATATAAAAACAGAGAACGCATGTAAATTCATGGAGATTATATATAGAAAATGATCACATTGAACTTTGAATTAATGTAGAATGAAATAAAAACATTCTGTCAACTGGAAATGAAACACAACAAAATAAAAAACTCCCAAACCTATGGAATACAATAAAAGCAGTCTTAAAGGAGAATATTCTAAGTACAAAATATAGACATCTAGGACACATCCATTTTATAGCTATTGTGAGTAGATCAACAATAAAATGGTTGAACAATTACCTCCATAGTAGGATTTCAAATCCTTTTGGCATATGACAAGGAGTGGTACTGCTGGGTTATACGATAGATCTATTTTTAGCTTCTTCATAATTTTACAAACTGGTTTCCACAATGACTCTCTACCATGATGAAATCCTGTACTGATTTCATCAGGGAGCAAGGGTGCCCCTTTCCCTGCATCCTCACCAGCATTTATTGGTGGGTGTTTTCTTGATCTTATCTACTCCGACTAGCTTAGTAGTTTTAATTTGGATTCTCATTATTGCCATGCTTGGTGTACACTCTTTTTAACTATTTCTTGACCATTTTATTACTTCTTTTGAGAACTCTCTTTTCAGATCCAGAGTCACATATTTCATTGGGTCATTGATTATCTTGATGTTTGATGTTTTGTTGGGTTCCTTATATATTTTGGATATTAATACTTTATGGATTATACTTGGCAAATATTCTCTCCCACTCACTGTAATGACTGAAATACTCATTTTAAAATTTTGTGTAGATTTAGAATATATTGAATCATTTAGTTTATCATCAATATCCTAGAACTGTTAAAGCCACAAGAAACTCTTGTAAACTAGCCTGATTATTTCTCAATCAAAATGAGAAAATTGAAAACAGAAACACATGAAGGATATTAACATACCAAATTTTACTTGGATTCTACATGGTCTGAAATATAATGGCTTCTGGTTTTGTGATTTTACAGGATTCCTGAGTATAGAAACTTGTGTGTCATTGTATTTATATGTGTTTCCTGAACTTTTTCTTCAGCTCTTTTCTTTCTGTTTGTTTTGTTATGTTACAGTTTATTTGGTTTTGTTTTTCTTAACTTACTTTATTGTTATTCTTTAGCTGCCTGATAGTTTTGTAACTGAGAGACAGAAAGGGTGTTGTTTCTGATGGTAAGTGGGAGACAATTTCTGAGAAATTGGGGGAAGGAAAATTGTAATCACAATATTGTATGAAAAATACATTTTCAATGAAAATTGACAGTAAAATACATTTTAATACAAGTAAAATATAGGTATTAATATGCAATTAGGGAAAGTATACTCCTGGAAAAATTTTACTGAATTCCCCTTAATAAAATCTGCATAAGTTCATTGACTTAGAATGATAAATTATTAATGCTCAGTAACTGTAGATATCGCTCATGAAATTGTCATAGCTTCATGGTGAGCACAGTGCAATTATCTTTTTTGTTGAGCTGGGATAATTGATTTGCTCTGGCAATGCATGGACATAAACAAAAGCTTCAAGAATGTTTATATATTTGTTTGCCTTCTAGAAAGTTTGGTTTTAGCCACAGAAAAATGCTGGTTCAGGTGTTTGCAAGCCTATGGAGAATGGGAGCTTCATCACTTACCTTTACAAAACACTTAACAAAACAGCTTCGGAAGGAAAGGCTTATTTTGGCTCATTGTTTGAGAAGGTATGACTTGTCACAGGAGAAAATGTCTGGTGGAAGTTGTGGCTCATTCAGTAAGAGTTGAATGTCTAGATAGTGCTTCTAATATTGTCTAATAGAAATTAGATAGAAAAGGACCAGAACCAGGAGCACATACACTAGATATAGTGGGAAATTACCAGTACGGAGTCAGGTAAAAATATAAGGGTATTTAATAGGGAAAAGCCTTACTTTCCGAGCAACCTAGCCAGCCATGGCAGCAGTCTGTCCAGCAAGTACCAAAGTGAAACCGAAAGAGTGAACGCACTATCGCCCTGACCACGCCCTTGCAAGTGTGGTCAGGCACACCTGTAGCCAGCCCCTAAGTAGGTGTGGCTAGAGCTTCCCCCCTACACCTAAGGCCCAGTTTTAATGTCCTACATCCTACATAACTTTCATATCCCAAAGGTTTCACTAAAGCCTCTCCAGATAGTGGTGGTGTGAGTTCAAAGAGAGTATTTCACACTCAAAACATAAGACACATAATATGAGGTCTCTTTTTAACCTAAAGCTTATAGAGAAGTCTAACTCATAGCCAACCATTCATGTTATAGAGGCAAAATCCATGCTTATTTACACAAAGCAATTTGATTTGGGGGGAGTTTGGTTAGGTAGTGCCGTGTGACAATTGCCACCACCAAGAGTTACTGTAACAATGTCTGGTTACAGTGGTTTTAGAACAAGGCAGTCTGTAAGAAACAAACTGTTGTAAGTTGTAAGACAATGCTATGAGAATACAAAAGGAGGAAAATGCCTCTCTACACTGTGCAAGGCTAACTCGTTGGTAAAACATTCCCATGATAGCAAAGAAGATAGAAAACATACCTAATAACACTGCCATACTGATTGAGGAGATTTGGAGGGCATCTGCTAAAATATTGAGATGACATCTGCAATCCATGTGTGATACATTTCAATGGGATAGGGTTTGACTTGGCACAGTAAAATAAAACTGAGAGCTAGAATTTGCAATTTTTTAAAGTTAAACTGATTTTTTTACTATATTAATATATGGATGTTAGTATTTAGCAAGGGGAAATGATGATTCTGTTGCATGTCAATATATTTCCTTAGAATACGACAAAATAATCACATGCTCTAACTTTGAAAAAAAACAAGCACCATATAGATCTTTCCATCAGGAAAAATAAAGGGAGCACCCAGATCTGTTACACTTAGGGAATCTGAGATTGCAATTAAAATGGGAGATGTCTCTCAGAATTTATTGCGATGATCTTGGAATATGGTTATGCATAGAGTTAAATGCTTAAGAACTGTCCACCTTTAAAAGTGAGACCTTTTAAAAGTCGTATGATGTCAAATTCTTTTGAGTTTGAAATAAAAAAGACAAAAACTGTTCAATATGTAAAAAGACCTTTATTATTTTGTAATAAAAAGAAGGCTCAAGTCCTCCTGTGTTCTGGGAAACATGAAAGAATATTATTCCATGTGCTTTTTAATAGTGAGTTTTTTGGGATGACTACATGAGAGGAAGGATTGGTCAGGAATGAAGGAAGAGGGTACCAATCCCACTGAAGAAACACAGTGCCTAGCCAAGTAACATTGTCTTCTCTCAAGTTATCTTGAAAAATTCTGTTTAGGGGAAATACAAATTTCTCTAGACTGTTGTATGTTTCCCATTATTATTGTTATCTTTGAGTAATAAATGTCTATTTTCCCCCATTTAAGGAAGTTTGGATTCTGATAGACTATTACTTTTTGATTATTTAATGCATTTCTGGAACAAAGAAAGTATGTAAATATAAAATAGGTCCTCTGACCCTGGGCTTTGGTTTTATTGCCATGGTTAGATGTGACCTTGAAAGTCTCTAGATAAGAATGATTCATTTTACATGTGTGATTACAACTACAAAATAAAACTCTCAATCCCCAAATTAGCCCAAGTTCATAACTATTCTAAAGCCACATTGCACATTCGCATCCCTGATACGGTAGAATCCCATTATTACTTGAAATTTCTTTGGACTTGATCACATGATGTGCTCTGATCAAAAATGACATGTCATCTATAAAGATTTAAAATATTATATTGATACTGATGTTGATTCTTGTGTTTCTACCTTTCATACATGAAGAACACGACTTGACAGCCTTGGGGTCCAAGGAAAGCTAGAGCAGCATGGGTGTGGGCTTACCCCAGAGCCAGGAGGCAAGCCCCAAATGCATAGCTGAACACAACCAGTAGTAGTTGAGCCTCTTTTCAATATTAAATATTTATTGTGCCATTTAACATAGTTCTGAGGTTTATATTTTTATCAGTGTCTAATTTATTCACCTTTTGAAAAACACAGAAATTTTATGTAAAGCTTGATGCTTTTAAGGTCTAAAATTATCCCACAAAGTAATGAGTTTCATTATGTTATTTCATTACATATGTTAATGTGAATATGCTTTGTTGTCCTCTGCTGCCCTTCCTTGTTCTCATTCCTCCTTCTTATTGATCCCTTTGCTCCTCTAAATAGAACCTTCTACTTTGTCACATTTTATATTACTTTCATTTTGTCATGCTTCCTTCTTCAAGATCTCTTCCTCCTCTGCTTCTCTGTCCCTTTCTCTCTTCACGACCTACATGGGCACATATTCATTTGTAAATACATATTTAAATTTATACTCTGAAAATGAGAGAAAATATTTCACTCAATATAATGATTTCCAATTCTGTCTACATTCCTGCAAATATATTTATTTCATTTCTCTTTCTAGTTGAATAACATATTTTATTATGTGGCCACATTCATTTTATCCATACATCTGTTTCTATTTTATAGCTATTGAGAACAGTGTAGCAGTAAATGTGGCGTATTTTGACTTAATTGGCAGATGAATAACTGTTAAGTGTATAGCAGGGTGATTTGGTAGTTTCATTTTCAGCATCTTGGAGGAACCTCCAAACTGACACACAGTGAACACAAGACTTTACATTCTCACTTTAGTGGATACCAGTTTTCTGTTTACATCCATTCTCTGCATCATTTACTTTCTTTTCCTTGATAGTAGTTGTTTTGACTAGGATGACATATAATGTAATAGCAGTTTTAATTTTCTTTACATCTGAGTAACATTCCATTATCCACTTGTCTGTTGATGGACATCTAGATGGATTTCATTTCCTAGATGTTTCAGACAGAGCAGCAATGAACACGAATGTCTGTGTATTAAATTTAAAGTCATTTGGATATGTGCCCAGGAATGGTATACCTGATTCATGAAGTAGATCAAATTCTGGATTTTTTTTAAGAAAACTGCAGGGCAATTTCTGTAGTGGGCATATTAGTTTACACTCCCACCCACATTATACATGGTTTCTCCTTCCCTACAACCATACTTACATGTTATCAGAAAAAAAAAAACAAAATTTTAAAAATTATATATGTTTTGTAATTAAAATGTTTCTTATTAATTACAAATAAATTAATGTAAATGGAATTCTTCTTGATCTAATAATAAAATAATGGAGTAAGATATAGAGGAAAATACTGAGAGATCAGAGAGAAGAAGGATCAAGCCAAAGCTACGTTTACATCAACTTCCCAGCAGAAAAGAGATTGAGTTCTGTTTCTTCCTGCTTATTTCTTCTCTCTGCCGAGTCATCTCACTTCCTGTCTGTCTATATAGACCTCCAGGCCTCTATGGTTAGCTAGTGGCATGCTCCATTCTTTGATCTTCAGACAAGCTTTATTTGTATGAGCAAGATATCACCATAAACTAAAATAGAAACAAAATATTCATCTCAAGACCAATGAAAATACCAACAGAACAGCAAATATTACTTAATGTAGCAAAAATAGTTTGAAACACTTTTATCGAAAACATTCTTAAACAGTCTAATTTTAGACTGCAAGAATCTAGGAAAGCCAAAAACTAATTTCATAATAGAAAGAAGGAGAGTAACTAACAAAGTAGTTATAAATGAGACAGAAATGACAAAGATAATAAAAATGTCAATGAAGAAAAGACATTTTAAGTTATTAAGTAAGTACACAATCAATATCTAATGTAATGGGGAAAGAAAGAAGATTCACATACAGTCAGCCAGATAGAAAGGGAGAAACATTTTAAACGATGACACAAATATGAATTGCAAATAATTTCAGACCCACAAATGAGATAATGCAGAGACAGATTTCTAGAAACAGACAATCTGCCAAGACTGAATAAATAAAATGAAGAAAACCTGGATAGATGTTTAAGGAAATTAAATCAATAATGACTTTCTAAGAAAACAGAGCCCAGCAGCAGATAGATGTGTGATAATTTTGTCAAACATTTAAGGAAGAATGAATATTAAACTTTCTTTACCTCTTCAGAAAAATAATGACCCCATGTTAAATATAAATGAAACAAACAGTGTGAGAGCAACACAGATACTTGAAGGAAAGTAATCACAGGCTTGATATTCCTGAAGAGTGTGGGTGTAAATATTCCAGGATAAACACAGGGAATTAAGAATTCCATGATGTGATGACTGAATTATTCAATATGACCAAGTGGGATTAACCCTCCTTCATAAGGAGCGTACAACATACATGTTGTACTATAGACTATATTATCATAATCAGGTATAAAAATTAAAATTATCTCAACAGAATCAGAATAAATATTTGATAATTTCTCATGATAAAACATCCACAAATTATTCACAGAAGAACTTTCCTGCCTAGGCCCTCTACATATATGTGATAGGTATATAGCATGGTCTTCCTGGAGGACTCTGAGCAATGGAAGGAGGGGCTGTCCCTGGCCAAGCTTAATGCAAGGCAAGGTACTTAATCTTACTACATCTTGACATGGAATGTTTTATCGATACCCATGGGAGGCCTGTCCTTTTCTGAATAGAAACAAGGAAGTGTGGGTGAGGGGTGGGAAGAGAGGAAATGTTAGGGGGGAGTGAATGAGAGGAGAAGTAGGAAGTGAAAATGCAGCCTGAATGTGAAATAAAGAAATTTAAAAGTGAAGTAATGACCTGTATTTGATAAAGAATATATATGACACATCTATGGCTAAAAGCATTCCAGATGGTGAAAAGTGATGATTCCTATAAAGTCTGAAGGATGATGAAAATATCCATAGTTGGACATCAAAGCAAGGGCAAGTAAACTAGAAATACATGATATTTTCCATTTTGCTTAAAGTCTTTTTCTGTGGTACAGGCCACTATTTTATAGTAAATCCTCTTCTGCCAGACTTTCAAATGCCAAAATTATAGGTATGAACCTTAATTTCTCGATTAATATTTCTTATCTCTTATTTAATTTTTTTCTTTTTAATATTAGGTTTATTAGTGAGAGGGCATTCATGGCACAGCATGTAAGTGGAATTCAGAGAAAAAGAATGGGGAGTTAGTTTTCTCCCTTCACCTTGAGTGTCCTTAAAATATAACTCAGAGCATCAGTGTTTGTGGCAATAACACTAATCTATTGAACTGCATCAGCAGCCCCTCCTGCTTTTGATAAACAGTTTTTACCATGTAAGCAAGGATGACTTTGAACTTGTGATGGTCATGTCTTAGCCTTGCAGATTCTGAGAATTCATTGTGCTTTCATATCTTTATGGACAATTATAGGCAATAATATGGAAGTTCACAATAATTTTTAAAATTTAGAACTTTCATACTAGCCAGAAATATACACAGGAACATCTCAAGAGATATCTTATTCACTGTGTTCATTATGACACTAATCTCAACAGACAAGACACAAAACCAACTTACATTTTTGGAAATGTGTTAAATTAATGTAAACACACACACACACACACACACACACACACACACACACACACACACACACACACACACACGGGGGGGGGGGATCGAGACAGAGAGGCAATGAAATGTTCTTCAACCTTAAACAGAAAGAAGTTCCATAATTTGTGGCAACACGAAGGAACACGTAGCACATTATGCTCGGTGAAGTAAGTCACTTGCAGCTCACATAGAAAGGGAAGTATTTACAATCACAATCATTTGTAGAATGGAATGTAAGTCAAACTCATTGAAGGTGAGAACAGAATAGAATGGTGGTGGTGTACAGAAGCTACAAGATGGAGGAAATGAGGAAATGTTTGTCAAATTACCATGAAGTTACCATTGGCCAGTCACTTTTCTGTTGCTATAATAAAACACCATGCCCAAGGCAGCTTATGGAAAGACGTGTTTATTTGGGGGTTATGGCACCAGTGGGATAAGAAACCATTGTCATCTTGGCTGGAAACATAGCAGCAAGCACCAGGACTAGCTGCAGGAACAATTGAGAGCTCAGATCTCTCACTACAAATGGGAAAGGGAAAGGGAAAGAGATCTGGGAAAGACTTGAGTTGTTTGGAATCTCAAAGCCAGATACCCTGCAATACTTCTTTCAGCAAGGCCACACTTCCAAAGCCTGACCAAACAGCTACCAACTCACCAACTGAGGACAGAGTATCTGAATGCCTAATACTAATTGGAGACTAATTCAAACCAAAACAGCCAGATTGAATAAACTTTGATAATACATCATACTTCTGATAATTAGAGTTAATTATAATGCATTATTATCTTAAAAATTAATGGAACTAGTGTTAAATGTTTTCTCCTCTAGAGATGACAAATAAGTAAGTAATACATATGTTAATAGGTTAATCAGCTTTATTTAGTCATTTCATAATGTGTGCATATGTGAAAATGTAAATATGTATAATTTTATCAAATACACTAAAATTTGGATAATATTTTAATTAAAATATGCATAGCCAGACCCAAAAGAAAATGGGAAATATTTGAAAAATAGGTTTACAATAATTCATAATTATGATAACTAGGATGGATGGAGAAATAAATGATATTTTATTCACTTTTTCTCCAATTGTTCTTTTTTTTTTTTTTTTTTTTTTTTTTGGTTAGGTAGCATCACTTCCAAGAAGCAACATAACATCATTGTTTGGGATTCATGGTCCAGAGCTAAACCATGGTTCTAGCATTTACTAATTATATGGTCTTAACAAATAGTTTAATTTCTCAGGTCTTCAGTGTGATCATCTATAAATGAAAATGAATAATTATCATAGCATAGGTATTATAAATTTGAAGTACATTAAAAGTTCAAAGCTCAAAAATAAACATGTTACCCTCCTCTGATATTATTTTATCTTTATCATAATTAACTCAGCTTTAAAATTATTCCATGAGTTTTATATAGAGCAAAATATTCAAACCCAAGTATATCATTTCTAATAAATTTTATATATGCATATATTACTACTCAAATAAAGATTTAGAATACTTTCCTCACTGCAATAAAGTAGGAGTCCCCACCTTTCATGGGCAGATAATAATCAGACATATTAGCATGAATTGCTTCTGCCTATTCATGAATTTTCTATAATTAGTATGCACATTTTGGCTGAATATATTTCAAGTCCATCTACCACACTGTACCCATCTGTTCCAATATTGGTTTGTTTGTAGTATTTATCATTTGTAGTACCCCATCATCTCCTATAAATGAACATCTGTGTTGTTTTCATTCTGAAATTTATGAAGAAAGATACTTAAGTGTGTTACAATCTTTAGATTTTCAAGAGATATTTGTATGTCATTGTTTCTTCCTTCTTGCTCAAGAGTAAAGTCAAATCACTGGATATTGAGTAGGTATGAGTTACAGAAGTATTTATCATTCTGTACTCTCACAAGAGTGAGTGAGAATCCTAGTTCATTCCTTACCAAACTTGGAATTATCAGCTTTTTATTTTCTTTAAATGATCAACTTGTTTTGTTCTAGAAATTTTACTATGTGGAAAGTCATCTCCCCATGTTCTACTGTATTATCTTTTGATTGATCTTTTGATTGATTATCTTTTGATTGATCTATTATCTTTTGATTGATCAGCTTGAACAGAATGCTGTCTTTTATGATGGTAAAATATTCACTTTTGTGATGTTTATGAGAATTGTTTGGATATGCCATTGTGTATTTGTCTGAATAACAAGCTGTTTTCATATTTTAGATATATGTTTATACTAGCTCATTTTATGTCAACTTGACACAAGCTGTGTCAGTTGGGAAGAGGGGACCTCATCTGAGAAAATGCCCCTATTAGATTGGTCCAAAAACAAGACAGTAAGGAATTTTCTTGGTTAGTAATTGATACAGTATGGAGCAGCTCACTTTGAGCAATCCTAGTCCTAGACTAAAATCATAGTCATAGGTGCTGTATGAAAGTAGACTGAGCAAACCGTGAGAAGCAAGCCAGTGAGAAGCATAAGCATCACCATTTCATGGCTTCTGCATCAGCTTCTTCCTCCAAGCTCCTGCTCTGACTTCCTCTCATGAATTCCTTCAGAGATGAACTGTGATATGGATCTATAAGCTGAAAGAAACACTTTTCTGCCCATACTACTTTGGGTCATGGTATTTTTATCACTTAAATAGAAATCATAACTATGACAAAAATCAGTACCGCATCATGGGGTATTGCTTGACAGACCTGACCATGTGTTTGGCTGAGGGTTTTGGAAGGACTTAGGAACTTCAGAATAGAGAAGCTATAGAGTGCTTAAAGTGTGCTGATGTTGTGGGAACATGGAGAACAATGCTGAAAGAAATGCAGATGACAGACACCTGGAATGTGAAATTTTATAGGGAAATTTGAGAGTCCCCTGAAGATTATAGAGGGGATGTTCATGTCATAGATTGTTTTTGTTTGTTTGATTTTCATATTATTTATTTTACATCCCTACTTGAGTTTCCCATGTGATACTTTGAATTGGGAATATGAGATTTTGATCATCTGGGGCTGAAAATTTTGCGATGATTAACAAGAACCATAAAGTGAAAACTTTGTGTTTCTGGGACAATTGATAGCTGGTTATCTATAGATGAGAAATTAATGATGATTAAGAGGAGACTAGTATCATTAAAGCAAAATTTTCTGGAAAATGTTTTCTAAGGGTCAACACATAGAAGCTGTGGTTCAAAGAGAGATGCAAGCCTGAATTTTGTGCTGGCCACAAAATTTGGCCATATGTAAGATTCACCCAGTGGCTTCTGGTTTTAAAGGCATGAAGGGGTCATGAGGAACAGTTGGCACTTGGCACTCCCAGGAGAGGGAGGTTATAAGTGATGGTTCAGCCCAGTTGTAGAAGAGACTCCAGAATTCTGGAGATGCTATTACTATGAGATGAACACCAAGAGACGCAGAAGGTATGGAGGAGAGCTGGCCTGAGCCTGTGAGAGGTGCTAAGTGTGCTGCCAGGCACTTTAAAATCTAGATATTGTGAGTCCTAGAACTCTGACACTGAACTTTACTTTGTTGGACTTTGATTTTGCTTTAAACTAATTTTGGTTTTATTTTGTTTCTTCCCTCTTGAAGTAAAGAGGCTTTTAACTTGAGAGTTTGGGGGGATGGAAGAGATATGAGCAAGGGTATCTGAGAAGGGCTGAGGGGAGGAACAGGAGAGAAGAAAGTGATGTAATCATCTTTCAATTTTAAAAAATAAAAAGTGGTAAAAAAGTGTTTAACTTGTTTTTTATTGCACAAGAGCCTACAGTTAAGTTTTTTGGAATTTTAGAGAGACCATGGATATTTTAGAAACTATAGATATTTTAGAAACTATGGATATTTTAGAAACTTTGGATATTTTAAATGCTTTGGATATTTTAGAAAGGTTTGAACTTTGAATGTTTTAAAGAGACTGAACTTTTAAAGTGGTTGAATCTGTAAAGAATGTAGGACTTTTGAAAGTGGAAAGCTTGTATAATCATATTATGATTAACATGACACCTTGGGGGCCAATGAGAAAGGAAAGTTTATAGTTGAAAAGTGATTGTTGTCTGTCAAATTGACATTGGTTCAATTGTGCTGTGTAGGTTTATATTAGCTTGACACTGTGTCATTTAGGAAGAGAAAACCTCAATTAAGAAAATTCCAAGACTGAGCAAAGTATTTGATATGAGCCCATTCCCTGGGTGGGATGCTTGCTTAGCCTTGATACAGGAAGGAGGGGCTTAGTCCTCCCTCAGCTTAGTATGCCAGATTTGTTGATTACCCATGGGAGGCCTTATCCTCTCTGAGGAGTGGATGGGGTGGGGTAATAAAGATGGACATGGTAGGAAGAAGAGGGAGGGCAAACGGGTTGGTATGTAAAATGAAAATCAATTTAAATAAATCAATAGAAAAAAGAAAATTCCCCCACTTGATTTGACTATGGACATGTCTTTAGGGTACTTTTTGTGATTGATTGATGATGCATGTAGACTGGTATAGTTGATTCTGAGTGGCTTTGAGTAACGTCCGAAAGCAGGCTAAGCAGGCCATGAGGAGCAAGCAAGTAGGCAGAACTCTTCAATATACTCTGCATCAGCTTCTGCCTCCACAATTCTGCTCTGTTGGAGTTCCTACCATGGTTTCCAGGACTGATAAACTGTGGTGTGGGACTATGAGCTGAAGAAAACCTTTCCTTGCCAAGTTAGTTTTGGTCATGCTACTTTATCACCGAAATACAAACCCTAAGACAAAGTTAATGAGATATATGTTTTATGTGTTACAAATATTTCTTGTAATTACAGAAAATAATAGTTCTGTTATTTAAAACTGCTTTACTTATAAAATTTATCTGGCAATGTTCATTTAAATATCCTCTCACTTCTCTAGTATAAGTAACAAGTGTAGACTTTGTTTTATGCAATAAATTTTGACTTAACCTCTATAAAGCATTGCCATGCTATTTTCTAGACTGGCACTAGTGTTTTACATTCCTACTAGCAAGATACAAAAAATTCTGAGTGTTCTGTATTCTTGTGACTTTATATTGTTTTAATTTAACCTTGGGAGTGCATATTGTTGTGGCTTAAAATTGCATTTTTAGAATGACTATAGATTCGGACATCTTTTCATATGATTATCAATCACTTACATGTCCTCTTTGGAGAACATTCTGTTTACATTGTTCGTTTTAAATGATCATTTTAATCCTCTTATTCAGTTGTAAATGTTTGCATTCTAGAAGCACTTTGTCAGATACAACTTTGTATTTTCTCAGTTCTAAACTTATATTTTTATATTTTAACTCGTTCTTAAAAAGTCAAAAGCTTTTTATTTTGTTCATCAATTAATTTTTTCTAGTTCCTGATTTTTGTGTAGCCTCTAATAATTTATTACCCTTCATTCACCTTTTTCAGGTGCGTAGGTCATAAACAGAATCTGCCCATTAATTCTTAGTTTGTTTTTAAGGTATTGTAAATATAGTTGATGTGTGATAAGCCTTTGTTTAACATTTGGAGCATCTACAGAAAATACAATTGACATAACTACACTAGTATGCACTTGTAAACTTGACACATTCACTTAGGTTTGGTAGCATGTAAATATGGTCAAAGTTTACTCAATAGAACTACTAGTAACTGTGCAGTCAAATGAAATTGATTGGGTCTGAATCTTGGGTGTCATTAAGCCTTTCACTGTTTTGAATATTGTGTTTTTTGTTTGATAAATATTTTCTTTTACCAGGTATGGTGACTCAACACCATAATACCAGAACTTGAGAAACTGTACCAGGAAGATTGTTCTAAGTTTGAGAACAACCTAGAACATATACAAAGTTCCAGAGCTAGATGGGCTACAGAGTCTTAAAAGTGTAAAAGTGTGCCTCAAATATGTTCAGCAAAAAGCAAGATACAAAAATAACAAATAGTAGCCTACATATATACTAACACAAAAACATACCAAAAGTAAAGTTGTCGAGGAGAGGGTACAAAGTCATTCATAAATGCCTCACAAATGAAATTTGATTCAATCTAACCAAGGAAGTTGAAAGGTCTTTACAAGTAGAACCCTTTAACACAATGAAAAGAGAAAGTACAGAAGGCAGGGGAAGATGAACCCGGTCCACCTCAAGATTGGTAGGCTTAATATTGTGGAAATGGCCATCCTACTAAAGCCAAAATGCACACAGTAAAAATAACATCTTTAACAAAACTTGCTAGACAGCCTGATTAAGTACATGTAGAAAGAATGAAACTAGATACTGATCACTCAAATTAAGATCTCAGACTCTAAAACTGTTAAGGAAGAAAGAGGGACTGTGTTTTAACATATAGACACAGGCAATAATTTTCTTAAAAGGAATTAACACCGGAATTAATAACAACAATTTACAAATAAGACCTCATGAAACTAAAAAGCTTCTGTAAAGCAATAGGCTACAACAATTGAGGGAAGAAACATCCTAAAGAAGATGAAAAAATGTCCTCTCGGCTGTATATCTGACATGTTTGTCAGATATATACTAAGACACAAAAACATTTAAATGCCATGCATAAAACCAACCCAATTAAAAGATGGAGCATAGAACTTTATAAACTTCTTAAAAGATAAATACAATCATTAATTTATTATTACTTTTTAATGTTCCACATCTTTAGTCATCATGGAACCATCTTACACCAGTCATAATGGCTACAATGACAAAGCAAATGACAAATGACTACAAATGCTGATGTGAATGTGGAGAAATGGGAACACTTATTCACTATTGGAAATTCAAGCAGGTGCAGCTCCTATGGAAATCAGTGTGAGGGTCCCTCAAAAAGCTAGAAATAAGTCTACCATATGATCCAGTTATACCACTCCTGGGCATATTGCCAAAGTATTCTATATTCCACAAACTTGACATCCTTGCTCATTCATGTTCATCACTTCTTTACTCAGAATGGCCCGGAAATGAAAACAGCATAGTTGTCCACCAATTGATAAATGGATAATGAAAATGTGATACATGTGTTGAATGTAATTTTATTCAGATGCAATTAAAAATGAAATCTGTTGGCAAATGGATAGATCTGGAAATAAGTGCATGGAGTAAGGTAAAAGAAACCAAGACAGAAAAACACCACATGTTCTGTTTCATATTTGGGTGCTGGCTTTGAGTATAGTTATTTAGAGTGAAGTACCCATCGACGTCCTAAAACTAGTAAAGAGCCATAGAAGAAAAGATAACTTTCCTGGCAAAGGAGTTGCTTGGGTTCAGGGATTATCTTTCATGTTTTTCTGACCTTTAGAGATGCCAATGAATGATCTGATGTACTCTGACTTTCTGCCTTGTGTGTGAGCTGAGCTCAGTCCTTACAGCTTCTAATATTGTTTCTTTATTTGCACTACCGACCTCTTGACAATGATGTGAGGTAGAGAGCTCCTTCCCTGTTCATGTGTGATAGGGGTTCTAAATGAATCTTGTGTTGGACATTGATCTATTTCTCCATGTTTGGGAGGTTTTTTGCCATCATTTCATGAAATAATGTCTATTCCTTTTTGAAATTTCAGCTCCTAATTGTAGTCCATGGATTTTAAGTTTGGTACCTTGATTTTTTCTGAGACTCCATGGAAGTATTTGCTTTGTTCTTTTTTTAAAAAAAAAATATCTGAGGTTATCACTGAAATCAATTATTTTTCATAGACTTCTCTGCCGGTGACACTTTCTGATACTTCTTTGTTTGATTGATTGTTTCATTTACAGAGTTCCTATTTGGTTCTTTTTGTTATCTCTATTTGCTGAATTTATCCTCAGATTTTGTCATTTTTCATCTAATTTAACATTTCATTAATTTTGGAAACTTCCTTGGCCAAGGACTTGAATACATTTTCTCTTTTTCATGTCTTTAAGTCTTCTAAGTTATGATGGTTAGTTTTGATAGTCAACTTGACACATTGTAGGATGACATGGGAAGACAGTCACAACAGATAATTGTCTAGATTAGGCTGGCCTGTTGGAATGTCTGTAGAGGATTGTGCTGACTCACACTAATTCATTTTGAAAGAACTAGTCCTCAACTTATGGTAAGACAATAGAAACCCATGCTCTCTATATGCATGGATGTTGACAGGATAAATCTTATGTATGTCTTTTGGCAGCAACCACAGCACTTGTGAGTTCTTAGTTCAATGCCTTTGTTATGTAAATGTCTATATGTACCACCATCCACTGCAAAGAAAGTTCTGCAATGCAGTATACAAATCATTCTTACCTGTGACTAATAAAATAAATACTTAAAAGGCAGTTTGATATTATGTCCCTTTGGCAAAATATGAGTAATAGGCCATATGACCTGCAGTCATGGGTTCTTGACTAGGTTTATGGCATCATTGGAGATCTCTTCTGTAAAGTAGGCTGTAAGTCCTATTTGAAAATTCTTATCTACTCCCATGACATTCATGGTGCCATCACACTAATGGGCATATCATGTCAGGTTTGACATAGTGGTTCACAGGGTTGACAGCTAATAAGATTGTTGATGGCTCCCCCATCTGCAGCAAGGTGGAAAGCACCCCCCATGTTATGAACACCAGTCAGAATGAAGTAAGCTTTCAAGTCAGTACTAGCTTTATTCTTATATCTCCTGTGATCAAATGATTTTGTGTCTTCAGTAATAAGGACATACTATCAACTTCTTGTGGGTAACAAAGAGAAGTGACATTAGCCTATGTTCTTTAGGGGATCTCTAGTACCTCCTTGACCAATGATTTGAAAGGGGTTGTTGCTCATTTTGCATTGGGCTTTTTGTTAGATAGCCTATGGATTCTGGCAGGAGCATTACTCCTCCATTTAGTGTCACCAGCTAAACTCTTTCTAAATGTAAATTGAATACATATTTCCTTATGAAATTATGTGACTTTTTCCAAGAATCCTCCTCTTTTGATCCTTTTAAAAGTAGGATGCTGAGATTGGAGCAGACAGTTCTGTGAATAGTGCACTTGTTACACAAATATGAGGATCTGAATTCCAGTCTTCAAGCCCACACAAAGGTGAGTGCTGTAGCATGTAGCATGTGCCTAGAATCTCAAATCCCAGTTCTCCAATGGTCACAAGGTTGAAGGGAGAAGGATAATCCCAGATGGAAGTTTATGGGTGGTTATCTTCACATACATAAAACTAAAAATCAGCAGCGATAACAACAAAAGCAAACAAACTCAGAGAACCTTTCTCAAATAAATTTGAAGTAGAAGACTTAGATATCTTATATCCCCATGCATGCTGTGACAATTATTAGGCCACACACATATAAATGTGTACACATACAAATACTAATGCCTCTGTTTCTCTATTTGCTGTCTGTTCTGTCTAATTCTCTCTCTCTCTCTCTCTCTCTCTCTCTCTCTCTCTCTCTCTCTCTCACACACACACACACACACACACACACACCACAATGACAGAATTCTTAATTGGATCCTCCAGCTGTCTCACTGGGTTTGACTGCTATTTTAGAGAACTTGGGAGTTGGTAGGTTTGGAGAATACCATATCTGGACATTATCTCAAATTCTTTGAGTTTCTTTGTTGACACAAATGTATAAATCTTATAGTTTTCACCCTTCCCTTTGCCATCATTGTTGAGTTATTTGTTCTGTCTTAATGTGAGTCATCCTTGAATATTTTTTTTTCTGTACAAACACTCTTTCTTAGAGTAATTTAGCAGAGAACATAGAATGCTCCTAAGTAATTAGTAGATCTGCATGAACTTCCTCTAGGAGTTTTTTTTTTTTTTTCATCATCCTTTGTCCCTGTTAAAGTACAGAGACTGGGAAAATTGATGGCAAGGGCATGGTTTATATATTTTAATTGGGATATTTAAACTAATGTTATTTCTTGTAATTAATAAGGGACCTTAATTCTGCTTTGCCTTTTTTTTCTCCTCATCAATTCTCTGTTTTTATCCTTCTTTGCTCTTTAATGCACCCTTTGAGACTCAATGATTTTCTAGGATTCTGTATTTCCACTATTGGTTTATTAGCTATACTTCTTTGTTATTTTTTACAATGCGAAGTTCTCACTGTGCTATGACAAAATGTTATAGTGCTTGGAGGCATGTGTTTTTTCATCAGTTTAGAGCTGGAATCAAGGTTAGGGAGCATAAAGCTGGAGAAAGTTACCATTTTTAAAAAAAGGTCTATCTTGGTTCTAGCCAGTGCAGTAGCAGCTCCACATGACAAATTTGTCAAATGGAGGGCCGACTTCCAAATGAGATAAACGATAATGGATAAAGGTTCTCAATGGAAAATTAAGGGCACCTATGAACTTTACAGGGTCCTTACTGGGTTCATGTATTTTCCCTAAAAGTATGTATTCAGGAATCTCATGATTGAAATTGTGTATAACCAGAGCAGCCCTTGGAAATAATTATTGATACACCTCTATCACTATTCAACTTTTTTTTAAATTGTCACTCATACCCACAGTAATTGTCTAAGGAGCCACAGTATGGAGGTAATGAACACCAAAGCACTAGAATTTACCTGGAAGAAATCAAGAAGAGTAGAACTTAAAGCACGAATTGATGCCTCTAACAAATCTCACATGCAATCTACAAGGGAACCACAGCACTGGGAGCTGTGAAAATGACACAAAGCTTTGTTTCTTTTATAGATATTTTTGTTCTTTGTAAATTTCCCTAGTGAAAATGGGTTTTGATTGATTATTTTCTGCTTTTTATGAATGCATGTTGCAAAGATATAGGTATCATTTCCCATGGGTATGATCTTTGTGATGTAAGCCTTTCATGATAAACCAAAAACCAAATATTAAAATGTAAATCCATTTAAATCTATATCATAAAGTTCTCTACTGTTCATATATCTTAAGTATTGACTAATAGTTTGTTTTTAAATAAATCTACCCTTTAGTATACAAAGGAGATTTATAATATTTTCTGTTCAACCTACATTCTACCCACAAGCTGTCTTGATTAATTTCATTGCAGGCAAAACAATGGACATATTCCCATGAAATTCTTATTCTTTATTTTGATCTATTTTGGTGAAAAAAAGTTTTGAGAGTTTTCAAAATCCCTCTACTTGATAAAAGAGAGGACTCAAAGATTGCTTACACATATTCTTCTTACAGCTCCCTGAAAGTACGTCTGTTTCATTATGCTGTTTTCAAATCGCTTTCCCACAACTTCCTTGGGCTTAACATAATGCCTAGAGATTTCTGTTCATCAGAGTCCACCAAGAAACAAAATTCTAAGATGAGATAAAACAAAAACTTGTCTCAAGAAATACTGACAGAAAATGTGGATAGAGATAAGAAGGTCAAGAGTGCCTTCAGACTGCTGATCAAGTATGGATGTAGATGCATGAGAGGATGGGGATGCAGAGTATAGCCTTCTCATCCTTATGACTGTTGGGAGTCAGCTTCAATGATGCCATCCTGAAGTGCACCCCATACCAAAGGTTGCCATTGGAGCAGAGCCATCCCCTGTCTTACAGAACCAAGCCATCTGGTTTTGGTCATAAGTAACAGATAAACACAGTCCTAGAGTTAGTTACTGATGTAATTATAATATCTTCAGAATAAAAATGCTCCTAAAAAAAGCTCCTAAAATTCTTTCAACCCCCAAATAAACTGTCAGACCACTTCTCCAATTAAATTCTGGCTTTTGTAAAGTACCAGCATCTAGATAAATAGGGACAATTATTCATTTTTTTTCCTGTTTTGCTTAATTGCATGTCTTGTGGATTTGAACCCATTTTTCATTTTAAATGTGCAATGTTTCAACACACCATGCTTAATATAGGCTTATATGAGTAACCTGGGATGCTAACCATCATTTATGACATTTGTAATGCTGCTTCTGTGGGAAAGGGCTTTGACATTCCAGGTGATGAATTTATAAAAGAGCTTTTGGGATACAGCTTGTTTCAGAGTTAGAGATGTCATGCCATTCAACACCACAGAATACAGAATCTTTGTAAACCATTACTAAGTCTTAATATTAAGCCCCAATTCTCCAGAAAGGGAAGAGAGATTTCTGTCTCCTCTATCTGCAAATAGATATAATGTCATTTATTCTTCCTTCGTCTTTCCCAGGTTCATACCTGGATAGCCAGAAATGCTTCTTAACCCTATGTTACTCATTTGCCTGAAATTCCTCCCTGTCACTGAAACTTACACTTGTTCTGGAGTAAAAATAACTTCCCAAGACTTAGTGTCACTGGAGATGCTGGCAGAAAGGGGATGTATTGAGGTTTCTTAAGTAGGAAGGGTTCTTTGCCTTTAAGTGGTGAACACAGAATATAAATGTTACAAGTTGCAATCTCCACTTAAGTTTCATGCAGTTGATGTGACTGTACTTAATTTTCTGTTTTCACATGCTACTTCTAAACACAAGCCCTACAAATGTAGTGGACCACTGTTTACAGTGGGTTAAGTTTATTCTAGCAATATGACTCATCCTCATTTTAATTTTTGGCACCCCAAGCCACCCATAGATGCAAACGTTAAGGGTTTAAAATTTTAGATTTTGGTGATTAGGTGAAAGATTTCTTTTAAAGATGTTTACCTCTGTTTTAAGCCCCTTTACTCCATTTCCCAGAAATCTATAGTCAATAAAGTACATTCACATTGGTATTTACATGTGTTATAAAAATTCTTTTTCATACAATATATTTGGATCATAGGTTCCCCTCCACAGATCCCCCCCTAGATCCTTCCCACCTCTATACCCACCAAGTCCATGCCTTTCTTTCTCACTTTAGAATGCAAACAGACAAACAAGCAAACACACAATTGTCACAATTTTAAAAAAGAGGAAACAGACACACACACATGCATGTAAACACATGCACATACACGTAAAAGAGCAGTACGAAAACAAACAAACAAACAAAGCAACAAGTCTAAATTACCATTGAGCTTATTTCATGTGCCCATCTATAGCTAGGCATGGGACATACCTTAGCAGCACACACAGGCCTTCACAGATTCAATCTTGATGAGGCAAGTGGACACAGGCTCTCATCTATAACTAAGAAGTTATCTGCAATTAACATCTTCTTATAAAGGAGAAATTAGTTTTTTTACCAAAAGAGTGCCATTGAGTATACATACCATTTGCATTATTTGTAAAGTCAGAGCTGGAATTTAAGAAACCACTAGCATTAGGTATTTTTAATAAAAATTATACAGTGTTAGAAAGTTTACATTGTCTGAAACTGCAAGCTTTGGATTAGAAGACAGCATCAATTTTGAAACTGTTGACTCTTGCACCAACAGGCGGCATATATAGCATACTAGAGTATAGTTTTACATGTAATTATTGATAGTTAAACAGTTAAACAATATACTTGAAGGCCATTGATGTACTTACTGCCCAAGGAATTATAGAACTGTATTTTAAATTTCCTATTCTAATAAGACCCTCTTAGATGCATGATGTAAATTTAACTACATGAAATTGTTGAAATAAATTAAATGAGATTCTGCATGGACTCCAATGATGTAAAATGCAGGAGGAGAGAGAGAGAAAGAGAGAGAGAGAGAGCGCGAGAGAGAGACAGAGAGAGACAGAGACAGAGACAGAGAGAGAGAGAGAGAACTATAAAAAGAGTTAGTAAATGACACAGAATAGAAATATTGGCTCTAGTAGTTTGGGCTGAAAGTAAAGATATTTGGCATATTTTTAAATAATATCTGTGCATCTTGTATTGAGCGCATTCTATGTCTCACTTCCCTGCATTACATTCTTACAAGACTTCATTTCTTCAAAGTGTTTATGCAGTTCCTAAGTGAGGAACAGAAATGCCTGGTGTACAATTGGAAAATGTTTACATTGCCAGCTTGCAATATCTCAATGTTGGCTTTTATTCATCTTCATTTAAAATAAGGAGGATAAAACATATCCTAAAGGATCCAAGGAGTGAATAAAATGAAGATAGGGAAACATGAAATCTTACTCAGAAGATTTAAGATGAGCTAATGGTCCTCAGATTGGGGATCAAATGAGCCACACTTCACCCTGGGGGCGGTATATAGAGATGAGAACAGGGAAACTACACACAGTCACCATCTCCATCCTTCCAGACTCATAAACTTTTCTTTCCTTTTTCCTCTCCCTTTCCTCTCCCTAAAAGTTATAAATAACTTACGTCCATCTTAATATCAAGACTGAAGACAAGATTTATAAAACAGAGATCTAGTTTATTCTCCTGTTTACCCATTCAGATAAAGGTTGAGTGAACTGAATAAATGTTACATTCTATGTATCTTTATGAATAAACTACTCAGTTGATTTTTTAATTTTAAAATTAAATGGGTATCTATGCAAGGATATTCACTTTTATCTACGAGAAAATAAATATCTTCATCTGGTTTACACCAGAGATGCGAGGCAGGATATACCAAGTGGAGAAGAATTTGGAAGCTAGTAGTGAGGTAAAACCTTAAATTAAATCTTTCCACGATCCTACTAATGAGGGCAACACTCTGAGCTTTAGTATTCCTTGCCACCAGGAAATCTCACTGTGGCATGCTCTTTGGAAAATAAAAAAGAACTTACCCTTTTTCTGATCTTTCATGAACATTTTTAAATATGTGCATACATTTACAAAGTTAAGACACCCTGGACATAACAATAAATTCATCACAAGTACCATATTTTTTTTGGGAAAAATGTGTAAGTGGCTACGTAAGACACTATTTGAAAAAGTACTACAGTAGCCACCTATGAAGGAAGTGCACTTCAGTATTCTTTTCTTTTTAACTCTTTGCCCATATTCATTCTCATTCTCTCCAAATATGAATGCTCATATGTATATATGAATGTATTATTGAATATGTCTGCTTGTGTATACACACATAAATACATCTTTGAGAATATATTTTACTCTCTTTAGTTTATATCCTAAACTTAGGTAAATAAAAACCATCACTGAGATATTACAAGCTCATAATGTAAACATTTTCTAACTGTATATCAGGCATTTCCGTTCTTCACTCAGGACTACATATAAAGCCTAAGGTATATAAACACTTTGAAAAGTAAACTTTGGTAACATAAAGCATAGGAAAAGCACAATACAAAAAGCACACACACACACACACACACACACACACACACACACACACACACACACACACACACCAGAAAGCATGAATAGCCAAGACTGTCTTCGTGCAGATGTACACTATAAGTCAGTATGAATTGTTGGTTATAATAGATATTCAAGAAAAATTCCTAAAATTCTATATTCCATTCCCCCTGCTATTGTAAGAAACCACTGCAAAGTTTATCAAAACAGAACAACTTTTTAATGTCAATTTCTGCTGCTCCAAAGTGTAGGGGACAATAGATTGTAATTGCTTTTGAGGGCCAAACTTCTAATGTTCAGTACTTTATCTCCATCCAATCATCTGATTCTGTTCTATGTAGGACAATAGTCCTCATGTACTTGGCCTTCTTGACTACTTAGGATCTTCTAGGCTTCTGTGATACCTGTATGTCCTCAGTCATATCCCTCTTTGTGTACTGTCAGAGTTCATTCTGCAATTAAAGTCCTATACTTCAAATGTCTCTTGCTTTTCCTCCACTCTCATAATCTCCTTGTCTCTATGCTCTGCCATGTCTCTCTGATTTACTCTGTTCCCTTTTTTTCTCCTGCCTTTAAGGCCTGTGAGTTTGCATTGCACCTAGCAAGCTAACTCAGGAGAGACTTATTTCAAAGTCAACTTATTAGTAACCTCACTTTTAGCTACAAAACACATTGGTGTCTGCATCACCAGGAGATGGAAATGTGAGAGGCACTGCTTTAGATCCTGTCTGCCACCATCTCAGAAGATGAAAATGTGTAAAAAATAAAAAAAAAAACCTCGACATGCTTCTTACAGTAGAGAGAAGACACAACATAAATATCAGCTACAATTACTAAAATACATAAATTTTGTGCAGTGGTGGGTTTGAAAGTGATAATGTTCAGGGAGTTATTTCCATTACATTCTTTATCTGAAAACACAAGATAAGTGGCAAGTCACCTTGAGTATTTTGACTTGAGATAAATGTTTCCACAACATTTACCATATTTTGGAGCAGGTACAACTACAAGTATAGATTGAACAGGAAAGTATAAAGCAAAGCCAATTAACATGGGAATTGTGTTTCTACTTTTCCTTTCTTTTATTTTTCTCTGTCCCTTTTTACTCACTTTCTAAAATAAAACAAGGGAAGTTTATTTTTGCAATGAAGTTGCATTGTAGGGAAAAATACAGACAGAGTAAACAAGAATGTGGGGGGTAGAATGCAGTAGACATGCCAAAGAGTATTAAACATTTTAATATGAGAACAAAGAGTAAAAAAAAAATGGATAATATAAGGTGAAAAGACAAACATAAAGTTATGAAAAATATTGGAAAGGCTATAAAATTAAGATATTGAAGGTTTATTGATGCTAAAACATTTTGTCTATTTTGTAGTTTGTCTTTTAAAATATATAAGCAGGGTACAAATGATAATCATATATCAATGTTGGTTAATGTAATTTTTACATTCAGATTCACACTCCATGTCCTGGGCTCTCAACCTTCCTAATGTTGCTACTCATTGAGTAATTCCTCATGTTATAGTAACCCCAACCATAAAATTATTTCCACTGTTACTCCATAACTAATTTTACTCGGTAATGAATTGTACTATAAATATCTGATGTGTGAATGGCCTTAGGCGACCCCTATGAAAAGGTCATTCAATTGCTTCAAGGACTCAAAATCCACAGGTGGAGAACCACTGCTGTATACAATTATCTCATCAGTAACAGAAAACATTAATGGAGGGTGCTCAAAATCTGAACATACTTTGCAGACACCCAAGGGTGGCTCATACCTCTCATTCTCAGTGATAAGATACCCAGTTTAGATACTTAGGAGATGGAACCTACTCTACAAAAACTGAATCATTGCACATGAAGACGATTATATCATGAACTTTTCATTGCAGTACCACTACTACATCGTCTCCAACATTGGTTGGCCTATAACACTTTCTGTCCAATGGTTACCATCTAATTTCTCCTGGTACCTATTCAAATGCCCTACATATTATTCCTCATTTAAAGCAAATATCAAACTTACACATACTTAGAACATGAGTAATTACTTAAACATTCTTTGAAGACTTTCTGGATGAGTTTATTGTCATTGCTCTTTCTGTGCACACATATATGCATATATATGTATATATATGTATATATATGTGCGTGCATATATATATATAATTTGTATATGCATGTATATATAATTTAAATTAGAAACAATCTTATTTTACATATCAATCCCAGTTCCCCCTCCCTCTCATCATCCCATACCCCCACCATGTACTCCTAAGGGAGGATGAGGCCTTCCATGAGGGATCATTAAAAATCTGTCAAGTCATTTGGGGCAGGTCCTAGGCCCTCCCCTGTCTATCTAGGCTAAGGGAGTATCCCTCTGTTGGAAATGGGCTCAGAAAGTCCGTTCATGCACTAGGGATATATCCTGGTTCCACTGCCAGAGGCCACATACACTTCTCAGTGCTCCTAAGTGACACCCACATTCAGGGGCCCTGGTTAGATCCTATGTTGGTTCCCCAGCTGTCAGACTGGGGTCCACAAGTTCCCACTTGCTCAGGTCAGGTGTTTCTGTGGGTTTTCCCAGCACGGTCTTGACCCCTTTGTTCATCACTCCTCCCTCTCTGAAACTGGATTCCAGGAGTTTGGCTCAGTGCTTGGCTGTGGATCTTTGCTTCTGCTTCCATCAGCTACTGGATGAAGGCTCTAAGATGGGATTTAAGGCAGTCATCATTCTCATTATAGGGGATGAGCATTTAAGGTAGCCTCTCCACTATTGCTTAGGGTCCTAGTTGTCGTCATACTTGTGGATCTCTGTAGAATTCCCTAGTTCCAGATTTCTCTTTAAACCTATAGTGGCTCCCTCTATTGATGTGTCTCTTTTCTTGCTCTTCTCCATTCCTCTCCCAACTCAATCTTCCTGATTCCCCATGTTCTCCTTCCCCCTCCTCCTCTCCCCTCCTCTTTCTCCTACCTTCCTTCCCCTTCCCCATACTCCCCATTTGTTCAGGGGCTCATGTCCTTTCTGCTTCACTGAGGGACCATGCATGTCTCTCTTATGGTCTTCCTTGTTTCCTAGCTTCTCTGGAGGTGTGGGTTGTAGGCTGGCAATCCTTTTTACTATGTCTGGAATCCATGTATGAGTGAGTACATAACATATTTGTCTTTCTGTGCCTGAGTTACCTCACTTAGGATTGTTTCTTCTAGTTCCATCCATTTGTCTGCGAATTTCAACATTCCATTGTTTTTTATTCCCACTGAGTAAGTACTCCATTGTGTAAATGTACCACATTTTCTCTGTCCATTCTTCAGTTGAAGGGCATCTAGGTTGTTTCCAGGTTCTGGCTAGTACAAATAACACTGCTATGAACATAGTTGAACAAATGTCCTTATTGATGAATGTGCATCATTTGGACATATGCCTAAGATGGGAATTGCTGGATCTTGAGGTAGACTGGTTCCCATTTTCTGGGTAAACCACCATACTGATTTCCAAAGGGGCTATACAAGTTTGCACTACCACCAGCAATGGAGAAGCAATCCCCTTTCTCCACATCCTCTCCAGCATAATCTGTCATTGGTCTTTTTGATTTTAGCCATTCTGACAGGTATAAGATGAATTCTCAGTGTTGTTTTGATTTGCATTTCCCTGATGGCTAAGGATGTTGAACACTTTCCTAAGTGTCTGTCAGCCATTTTAGATTCCTCTATTGAGAATTCTCTGTTTATTTCTGTACCCTACTTATTAGTTGAATTATTTGGTGTTTTGGAGACTAGCTTCTTGAGGTCTTTGTATATTTTGGAAATCAGTCCTCTGTATGATGTGGGGTTGGTGAAGATCTTTTCCTATTCTGTGGGCTGCAGTTTTGTCTTGCTGACTGTGTCTTTTGCCTTAGAGAAGCTTCTCAGTTTCAGGATGTCCCATTTATTAATTGTCAATTTCAGTGTCTGTGCTACTGGCATAATGTTCAGGAAGTGGTCTCCTGTGCCAATTTGTTCAAGGGTACCTCCCACTTTCTCTTCTAAGAGGTTCAATGTGGCTGTATTTATGCTGAGGTTTTTGATCCATTTGGATTTAAGTTTTATGAATGGCAATGCTTATGGATCTATCTGATGACATCCACATGCCAGCATCCAGTTATGCCAGCACCATTTGTTGAAGATGCTTTCTTTTTTCCACTGTATAGTTTTAGCTTCTTTGTCAAGGATCAGGTGTTCATAGGTTTGTGGGTTAATATCAGGGTCTTCAATTGGATTCCATTGATCTACCTGTCTATTTTTGTGCTAATACCAAGCTGTTTTCATTACTATCAAAGATCTCAACTGAACCAGCCACACTGAACCTCTTAGAAGAGAATGTGAGAGGTACCCTTGAATGGATTGGTACTGGAGACACCACTTTTTAAATATAACACCAGTATCACAGACACTGAGTTTGGAAATTAATAAATGGAACCTTCTAAAACAGAAAAGGTTCTGTAAGGCAAAGAACACAGTCAACAAGACAAAACGACAGTCCACAGAATGGGAAAAGATCTTTAGCAACCCCACATCTGACAGAGGGATGATTTCCAAAATATACAAAGAACTTGAGAAGCTAGCCACCAAAACACAAAGCAATCCAATTAAAAAGTGGGATACAGAACTAAATAGACAATTCTCAATAGAGGAATCCTAAATGGCTGAAAGACACTTAAGAAAGTGCTCAATATATTTAGCCATAAGGGAAATGCAACTCAAAACAACTCTGAGATACCATCTTACACTGGCCAAAATGGCTAAAATCAAAAATATTTTCAGGATAATAATTATTCACATCTTTTTCAGCAATTAAGGCTTTCATGGTAAGTTATCATGCTCTCTCAAAATGTGTACCCAGACTACGTATCCAGGTTTGAGATAGTATCTTCCCACTACTTCATAAATGTGATGAGCAAAGGGGTCAAGACCACATTGTGTAAACCCACAGAAACAACTGACCTGAGCAGGTGGGAGCACAGATACATCAGTCTGACTGCTGGGTAACCAGCATAGGTCCAAACCAGGCCCACTGGATGTGGGTATCAGTTGGGAGACCAGGAGAATGTATGGGGTCTCTGGCAGTGGAACCAGTAATTATCCCTGTGCATGAATGGGTTTGGGGAGCCCAATCCCTATGGAGGAATACTCTCTCAGCCTTGTTACATATGGGAGCACCTAAGTCCTGCCCCAAATGATGTGACAGCCTTTGATGATCCCCATGGAGGCCTCACCCTCCCTGGGGTGTAGATGGAGGGTGGGATGGGGGTTGTTGGGAGGAATGGGAGGAAGAGGGAACTGGGATTTGTATGTAAAAAAGATTGTTTTTAATTTAAGTAAAAACATTTAAGCAAAAGAAAGGGGGGGATGAAGCTTCATGGTTTACTCACATCCTGAAAGCCCATCACTCAATATCATTACATATGTTCTTGAGTTATAAAATGTGAATTTGATGGTACATTCAGACCACATCACGCATTTAAAAATAAATATGTGATAAGACTAACTACTTAAAGAATGAGTTAAAAATGTAAACCTTTCAGAAGAATGTACAGAGAAAAGGAAATTTATCCAACTTGTGTGTTTTTAATATAATTTTAAAAGAAAAATCAAAGAAAGCAAACATTGACAATGAGAGGCTATCAAATTTAAATGGTTTTACATACCAAGATAAACAATTACTGTGTTAAGGAGATAACTTACAGAATGGAGAATATGTTTGAAAATCATATACATTGTAAGAGAGTAACCTTCAACTCTATAAGAAAATCATTTCAATATCATGAGAACAAACAACTAAATTAGAAAGGGGAGTCAAAGATCTTGAATAGAGATAGAATACAATAGGACAGAATAGGAAAATCCCCAAAAGGAATATGAAAAATGTTCAGCATCACCACAAATCAGTAAAATGCAAGTAAAACCACACAGTTGGACATCAGGTTGCATATGTTAGAATGACTATTATCAAACACACAAGAAATAAGAAATATTGGGGAGGAAGAGAAAAATTTTGTATTGTTAATGGGAATATAAACAGTTACAGAAATTACTAAGAGGTTCCACAAAAAGTTAAAAATAGGACTGCCAAACATTTTATCAATCCTACTCCTGAATATATTTCCAAAGGAACCTCAATGACTGAGTGAAAAAATGTGCATTGTATCATTATTTCCAATAGTCAAGACACACAGCCAAATAGATATCTATTGACACAGGAACAAATATGCTGCAATTAAATATAGTATAACATAACATTTGGACAGGTTTATAAGCACAGGCTCACACACATAAACATACATATGCACACCTACATATGCACACAATTGAATCTTATTCATCCTTAAAATTAGAAGGAACTCTTGTTGTTTGCAACCTGAACATGGCTGGAGGATACTGCTCAGCGAAATAAGAAAGATTCAGACATATGAATATTATGTGACCTAACTTGTCTGCTAAGCCAAAGAAAAATTTGGAATTAAAGAAACAATATAATAGGTCATTCATGGGAGGAAGGTAGGGCAAAATGAAAATGAGGTAGTCTAAAATGACTAGTTATAAAAAAGTTCCTAGAGATTTTCTATGGAGTGTAGTACCTATTGTTAACAATGCTGTGTTATAGATTCAGAATTTTACTAAGGGAATAGTTTTCTAAATTTTTACACGATACAATAAACAATCATAATGATAAAGATGTGAGGAAAGAACTTCACAGATGATTGACACTGCATATGTGATGGTCTTGATTTCTTTCAAATTCACCCATTGTACACATTTAATATGTATAAATTTATGTCTGTCAATCACACCTAAAAAGTTGTTCTAAAATGGATATTACATTATATATATATATATATATATATATGTATTGCATTGTAAAAATTACTAAAGAATGTGAACGTATTTATTTCATTTCCACCCTTTGAAGATTTGGGTTATATCTAATCTAGCCTTCTAGCCATGTCTAAACACTAATCTCTCTTAAGGTGTGGTAAATTGAAACTGAAACATCAATTCAATAAATCTGATGATGCTGTTTTTATTAGGATAGTTTTTTTTTAATTGGTACCTTTTCATATTATGTGTCATTTTGGATGCTTCTTTACTGTCTAGAAGGCACTGTGGTAATGTTAAGCAAACATTAGATTACTTAGCCAGACAGAATTTATTTAAAGAACAAAGGAGAAGGAAAAATTTCATAGATAAAGGAGACACACAGAGTAATTCTCATATGATGCAGAATTCCTCCACCTAGCCCCATTCCTTTCCCTTGTTTTCATCTATAGCTCTCTCAGTCTAACACTTTTCTCCTTCTCCTTTGTTCATGAGCTTCTCCAGCAGCTACAGACTGTCAGTAAGCCTTGCAACCCACAGCAGGTTTAACCTTATGGTCACAAGTGTGAGCAAATAATTAACTTTAAAGGTCATACCAGTATTTCATGTGTAAGGATATGCAGTTATAGATACATAAATAATGTTAGTGTTTAAAGAAGAAATATGTGACACAGACCTAGGTGATGAAACTATGTTGTACCCTTTGGGAACTTTGAAGTGGAACCTGCTATAGGACAATCCCTCTGTATGCTGTGAATATGTTTTATTCCCATTGGTTAATAACAAAAGCTTTTTGACCAATAGCCAGGCAAGGATAAGGTTAAACGGCGCAATCAAACTGAACAGTCTGAAAGAGGAGGGGCAGAGTCAGGGCAGATGCCAGTGAGCGCCATAGCAGCCTGGGAATATATAGACTGATTAAAAGCGGTTTAATCTGAAAGTAAGAACTAGTTGGTAGTAAACTTGAACTATCAGGCCAAGCATTTTGTACTTAATATTATGCCCCTGAGTGATTATTTAGAAACGCCTGCAGGACAGGGTAAACTAGAAACCTCCGTTTACAGGAACCTACCTGGAAAAAACTAGGTTACTGGGGTGGAATATTAGGGGCATCTCATCCCTCCCTTCATTTTGTCCTCTCTCAATAACCTGCCTGTCATGAGGTGAGCAATCTCCTCTGCCACGCATTCCCACCATGATGATATTCTGCCTCACATGGAACCAAACTCGGTTGAGCCAAGAAAAATAGCCCGAAATCTCATAAACCAAGAGCCATGCCTGCCAATCACTCTCTTGTATTTTGCCACAATTTTAAGTAACTAATGCACCATTTATGGTCATTCTCCTCAGTGAACAATGATTTCTTTAAGACACAAACAAACAAACAACAACAACAACAACAACAAAACACACCTTTAATTCTAGCCCTATCTTACTGCCAGGCTTGATTAGTAAGGAAATAATCCCAATGTTCTTGAGTATGTTTTGAATTTTAGCCTTCTTGAGTTCATTTTCAGCACTGCCCCAGTATAATGGTAGTAATAAGATAAACAATAAACTTAGTTTTATAAGCAATATCTATTTATCAGGAAAAGTTATATGTACATAAAAGTTTTGCATTGAAACCTATTGTTAAATATAACTTGACTGAACAAACATTTTATTTAAACTGAACCCCCAAAATCGATTTTATAAGCACTTTATAAAATAAATAATCTTCCATTCTACTATTTTGTGATAGAATTTGCAAATTACTTGTATTCTACTTGGTATATTCTACCAATATAATAAGTCATCTTGAAAAATGCTAATAGAATAACTTTATAAGACTTATACTTAGCTTATCAAATTAAAAAGATGATAAAAATAATAGAAATAATATATCAGGCCCTGTTGACAAAATGTTCACAAACTGTATTCCTGTAACCAGTATTTGTTGAACTTTAGTCTTTTGCAACTGTGTGTGTGGCTATTACTCTTTGTACCTTTTATTTCTCCTTTTACTATTAATGATATCTTACCCCATCCCACATATTATTAAAACAAGAATGATCAAAGCTAGTACAATAGGTATTTGCCATGTTTTAACCTCAATCAGAATGCTTTATAACACAGCACATTTAGGGGAACTCCTAAAGTTTCAGTTTCTGCCTCTCAAGGATAGGACCCAGAAAAAATCACATCACCAGCCACCATCAAATAAAATATAAGCAAGCAGTCTGGTCTCCACCCAACATGCTAACCCTCAGGAAGACAGAAATGAGCACCTGGAAGTGATTTGGCTAGACAATAACGCTTAAATGCGTGGGTGTGGGTATGGAAAGGCTGGCAAAGTTCATTTCTTGGAATAAGTAATAATGAGGAGTCACTGAAAAGCCTGTCGCAATGAATATTTCTTCTTCTTCTTCTTCTTCTTCTTCTTCTTCTTCTTCTTCTTCTTCTTCTTCTTCTTCTTCTTCTTCTTCTTCCTCCTCCTCCTCCTCCTCCTCCTCCTCCTCCTCCTCCTCCTCCTCCTCCTCCTCCTTCTCCTCCTTCTCCTACTCCACCTCCTTCTTCTTCTTTTTCCTCCTCCTCCTCCTTCTTCTGGTTTGAGGCAGCTTTCTTTTTTTCTAGCAGTCTTCGAGCTGGCTCTGTAGACCAGGATGGTCTCTGGCTCAAACTCACAGAAAACTGCCTGCCTCTGCCTCTTGTGTGCTGTGATTAAAGCCGAGTGCCATCAGTTCCTGGCACATCATTATGTTTACACTAAACCCATTCTTCGGGTATTTTGAAGCATTACTTTTACTCTAGTCTTATCTGGCATTTTTATCTAGCTCTCCCCAAATCCTACTTTCTGCCTAATATAGTTTTATTTTTATTAGTTTTGATTTGTTTTGTTTGTTTCTGTTTTGTTTTGTGTAATGTAGGATACCACCATGTAACCCTAGCTGCCCAGGAGGAACTTGCTTTGTAAACCAGGTTAGGCTGAAACTCATAAACATCTGCCTGTCTCTCCTTCTTGGGTTTTGAGACTAAAGGTTTATGTCATCATACCTCACAGTACCTTTAGCATTAAATTGGACATTATTGATTTGAATTCATAGAAAATACAACTGGCTACAGGCTCACCAAAAGTGTCTTCTGTTTACTTATATTTTCAGTTTCTCTGGCTATTCTGAGCCTGTGAGCATTGCTCTTGGTTTTATTCTTTTGCACTGAAGGTCTATTTAAAAAATAATTTGCTGAAAAAATCTTATGTGTGAATGCCTATATGGCTCAATTCAGAAGATATCTAAGAGAAGTTTTTAATGAAGCTTTTTTTTCTTGGTTAGGCTAGTGTTTATATTTATCAAAATTCACAAAAGTATATAACTTATCATTAAATTTTATATTAATCTGAAATAAAATATAATAATCCTGGAATTAATACATTGCTGTTCCTTGAAATGAAAATAACATATAAAAGCAGATATATCATATGTCACAAAAATACTATTTATTCAATAAGTAAGGACAACTCTAAACTCATGAACATCAAACAGAAGAACGTGAAAATACCTGAAGCAAAAATACATGGAAATGATAAAACAAAGTTACAATCATGGTTGGAGATCTTAATGATCCTCTCTCCAAAACTAACAGAATTGAATATGAAAATGGGGAAGCGTATAGAATGCCTGAAAACCATGAAATGATGATGCAAAATGAACACCATCATTAGAGAAACACATTATGCCTACTTTTCAAAGGCTCATGTGAAATTCACCAATAGAGACCTCCTTTTAGTGATAAAATTTAGACTCAATATATGCAAAACAGTTGAAATAATCTATAACATAGTGTTGGTACAAAATAGAACTTAATGAAAAATTGTGATTGGGCTAAAGCCAATAAATAGAGAGAAATTTGTAAAATTGAAGGCTTATCACATAAAAAAGAATAAAAGCCTCAAATGAATAATCTATGCCTCTGCTTAAACACCAGGAAAACAAAAACAGTCCCATGCTGGTTTCCCAGCTAATCAGTCTGGGGACCAAAAGCTCTCCCTTGTTCAGGTGAGCTGTTTCTGTGGGTTTCACCAACCTGGTCTGGATCCCTTTGCTCATCACTCCTACTTCTCTGAAACTGGATTACAGATCAGTTCAGTGTTTAGCTGTTGGTGTCTGCTTCTACTTTCACCAGCTGTGGATGAATGCTATAGGATGGGATATAAGTTAGTCTTCAATCTCATTATCAGGGGAGGGCATTTAAAGTAGCCTCTCCTCTATTGATTAGATCGTTAGTTGGTCAGACTAAATTCTTAAACCACTCACATTAGAACCAAACTGAATAAATGGGACACCATTACAGAGATCACAGTCATGAGAATCGTAATAAAGAAAATGTTTTGAAGAAAAGCATGACAATAAAAATATCATCACATAAATCACAGCACAAATGATCATAGTCATTCAGGAAGAAATGGCCCAATAACCTGATAGTATTTAAGGAAATTGAACATATAGTTCAAAATCTCACTACACAGCTGGATACAGATACTCCAGCCATAAAACTTTGAAAGCAGACATAATATTAACTCCACAGGCTGGTGAGATGGCTCAGCAGTTGAAATTGTTCCCAGCACCCACATCATGCAGCTCAAACTACCTGTCACTGAAGCTCCAGGGGATCTAACATCCCCTTCTGGCCTTTCCCGGCATTCATAGGTGCTTCAGAATAATAACTTGCAAGCAGATTCATAGACACAAGTAAACATAAATGTAAATCTTTAAAAAATATTTACTCTTTAGCAATGCTTACAGAAAAAAAGATTACTTTCTAACTCATTAAAAATAGTGTCATCTTGATATCAAAAAACAGTAATGTTACAAAACATACTCCAGATAAAGGTCCTGTATAATCAAACATGAATTTTCTTAAGAAAACTAGGAAATCAAACCAGACACAGTGGTACACCTCTTTAGTCATAACTCTTGAAGGTAGTGGGAAGTGGACCCTGTCTCAGAGAAAAATAAGACAAAACAAAACAAAAAAACAGCAAACAAACCCAAACCTAGCAATTCATATTTAGCAATTAATATAAAGGATAACACATAGATGAAGTGGCTATCCATACATATAAAGTTACCCTAATAGAAAAAGAATGCATTCTTCATATCAAAGAATAAGAAGGGAAACTCTACTCTACTCTGTTTTCAGCACATGCACACATATTTATAAAGACATTTTAGCACAGTAGAGATAATACCACACTAATATTAACATTGAGTATATGCTTGTAACTAGTAAATTCTTAAAGGTAAAAAGAGAACATTTCCCTGCTATCATCAGTAATAATGAGATTCCTATTCAACATTGGATGGTTATATCCTAGTCAATGCAAACAAAAGCAAAGGAAACAAAGAGACACTGTAGAGATGAGAAAGAAAGAAGCACACTCACCCAGTGTGAGATAAACATGTACAAGCCTTCCCAAGGACACCTGAAAACCATGGTAACTAATAAGTAGATATCTCAGATGTGGAGAGGTGAAATCAAACACTAAAATCACATTTCTGGATGCTTAACCAAATTGAAAATTATTTCTTTAAGTACTATTCATAATATCATCAAAATATTTAGAGATAAGTTGAGCAAAATGAGTGCAGTATATGTGTGCTCTGAACTATGAAATGCTAAAATCAATTTAAGAACACATAAATAAATGGATTCAATAATAATCTCATGTAGCTAAAGACACAAAACAATCTCAAATTAAGTTTTAGTGTGTCACTTGAAGAAACTTACCAGCTGATTTTAAATTTATGGAGAAGTGCGTAGGACCTAGAGTAGTCAAAACAACTTTGAAAAGAAGCACAAATATGGAAAACACATATGCCTGATTTCAATGTTATTATAAAGCACAGAAATCAAGGTAGTGTCATATTTTCATAAATATAGACACACAGGTGAACACAGAAGAAAAAACACAGTTGAGAAGTGAACAAACACATGCATAGCTAACTTATTTTTAATTACTCTTCCAAGCTACTTCATTGTGAGAAGATAGTATTTTCAACAAACAATGCTGAAACAAATAAATATCTCTGCAGAATAACATACATTTTGTAACTGGTTTCATAGTATTTATAGCAACAAAATCAATTAAAACTTAAAGTAAAAGGCAAAATGACAGAGGAAAATGTTGTTAACCTTTGTGACATACAGTAGACAAAAAAGTCCTAGGTTGAACAGAAAAAGAATGACAAATGACTCTTGTTGAAAGATACTTATGAAAATGCAATTACAGTTAAGAAAACAAAATATTTTAAATCTTATCTCTCTCGTGTATTAAAGTCATACCATTACCTGTAAGATTTCCTACAATTAAATTATAATATGAAAATAATCAAATAAAAATAGACACTTTGAACAGACATTTTACAAGCGAAATGTGATATACAGATAAATATATTAAGTATTTCACACGATGTAAAGAACCACAGGGACAATAGCATTCTGACTCTGACATCTCACAATAAAAATACTAATTCCAGGGAAAACTTGGAAAACTTGACCTCTGAATATTGTTGTCTTGAAAGTAAAGTAACAAGTCTATCCATGTTGAAAACCATTTAGTAATTTCATATAAGCACACTTCCTTGTCAACCATTTTCAAAACGTTGATCCAAAAGGATTAAAAATGCCAGTCAGAATCAGAATTTATTCACATTTATTCACATGAGTTTCATTCACTCTAGCCAAAGACTAAAAATAACACAAACATCCAAGTGAAGTAATAAATGCATTGTTCTACATCCATGCTGCATGGCACCACATGTGTGGCATCATTGGGTACTTATTAGGAAAAAGGGATTGACAGAAAACACTGTCAGGGAATGTTTCTTATTGTGGTGTGCATGTCCTATTTTATGATTGCAGTAGTGTTTCCATGATTATAGACTTTTAATAGACTCATCGAACTGTATGCTGCATGTTGTACAGCTTTAAGTAAATTGTATCTCAATAAAGCAGCTTGGGAAAAATAGGATATTTCTATTTCTATACACATGCTCTTTTTACTGCACCAATTAAAAGTACTAGGAGGAAGGCCAGCACTGCTTGCAAAGCAGATACAGAACCTCCACTCTGTCCTAGAAGGAAGCTTTAGTGTCGATTGGAGTCAGTTTTCTTTTGTAGTATTTGACTAAATTCCAGCTTCACTTTTAAAGAAGGGTCAAGACAAGATAAAACCATTTTTTAAAATTCCTCTATAAGCTGTCCAGTGTCTGCTCCTTCTGAAGTCCCTAAGCCTTGCCTCTGCCGATGTCCACTAACCCATTCTATCACTTTTCTGTATTCAAGGACACCTTTCTTGCTATTTATTGATGTTTTCTGTTTTCCCTTTTTAAAACAAAGCACCTCCATCTGGATGTTCATCAGAGACACTTTTCTGCCTCTTGCTGATCCAAGCCTCCAATTTACAATGACAGAATTTCTGCAGAGAACTCAGGGGGAACAAAGTTCTGGATAGGGAAAACTCTGAGTCATTCTTCAGGACGGCTGCTCTGCTTTCTCTTTTGCATTTCTCCACCAAATTACTGCACTCCATTCAGTGCTTTCCAGACTGAGTCCTGTGTCAGCAACTTCCTGCAGCTGCGAGAGCAGCTGGGTGTCTACCTCCCTCTCACTGGTGGCTCTTATCACACCCAGCCTCAAAAGCACAAACTTTTTTTGAGTTTTTGCCCTTGACTCAATGTGGTGTCATTCTGGAGAGCCTTGAATTAACTTCACAAGTCTTTAAAGGACGATTGGGTCATAGGGATATCTATCAATAAGGATGATTTTTATAACAACTGATGCTGGATAAAAGGGTTTTAGCTGGAATCATTTTAGCTTCAAATGTGAGAAAGGGCAGGAATCATCATGGCTGGCCTTTATTTAAACAAGTGGAGAGACAAGTACATTAATGAGGTGAAGCAACATGCAATCAGCAACTCAACAAGGACTCCTGTGCTAATCTGCTCTGCCCTTCCAATGGGCTGTTTTGCCTCTTTCTATGATTAATATCACCCAGGCCTAACTTAGAAGTGTTCTCAGAAGTCCAGCGGATACTCAAATGCTCTCCTTCCCCAAACAGTCGACTCTACTTCAGTTTCTAAGTGTATAGGGATGAGAACACCACCCCACAGTAGGATGTGCATCTAAGGGATTCTGAGCAGTGTGCAAAAGACCACTCATCCCCCTCTTTCTAATGTCTTCCTGAGTGCTTTGCTCTTTGAATTACTTTTCCAAACTGATATACTCAGCTTTTAAGTTCCACATTCTACTAATTTTGAGGAAAAGTCATAAAACCACACTGCTTAGAACACAACAACCCAAGGTTAAGATTTTGTTCCTGTCAAACAAGACTAAAATGTCACTACTTCTCCTTAAATAATTCAGCAGGCCATGCTATATAATTAAGGATTTTTAATGTTCTTGAATTATATAGTATAGAATATTAATAATATGAGTACCAAGAGGAAAGCTAAACTTATGATCACAAAGCTAGAGTCTAAGTGCCATCTGAGCTGCTTATAAATCGTGGCATTGATATATAAGACATAAGTATTTTAAACTATCACCAGTTTTTTCCCTATTAAAAAGTAAGTTCACGGATACTTGTCCTATGATTCTCACATAAGTAAAATTTATATATGCTATTTTTAAAAAGTAAAGAGAAATCCATTAAACACTATGAAAACTAAGAGGTATTGTTATTAATGGAAAGACCTTGAAGACTACACTCTTTATCAATTTATCTGTATTTTTCACAGTCTTTCTATATATAAGACAGGATAATACAGAATGGTGTGTTCATTATCCTAAATGTGCTAGTTTACATCTCACTGGAGGTTGCTCAAGCTATTTTCATGTTCACTCATTGTGTCTACCCCTCGTGCTAAGACCACTCTGCCTTTCATATCCCTTTGCATTTACTGTGAAACTAAAGACTCTTCATCCCAGATTGTCTGTGCCCACGTATCATTTTTATACTTCCTTTCCAATTTCTCCTTTTACCTGCCTATTTGACCCCTTCAGTGCCTCTAATTATAACCCCAATTTGCAATAGAGAAATGAAAGATTCAGCAATTTTTTTCTGTGCAAATGTTAAAGGCAAAGCAGGTCCACAATTCTCAGATTTCTTATGAACCAATTATATGGGAACAATAGGACTAATTCTAATTCTAGTCTGCTTCAAGAGCTGGCAGGCAAGAAACATCTCAAAATGATACAAACATTTCCCCATGGGTAAAATATCACAGAAAATCTTTAGGCATATGAATTTCATTTTCCATGAGATCTTCCAAAACTATTTAGGACACTTTGCTTTATTCATTCATCCTTAATAAAATAAATAAGAGGTATACTTGCTGGGTGGAATAAACCTGAGAGTTAAAAATGATCTGATTAATGCTGAATTCTACTCTAGTCTTGTCAATGTTGTTCTCAACAAGTTGGCTGCTAGCTCTAACCTAGTAAATTTCAGGTTGACATTCCTCCATGCTTATTCAGCATTTCTGGTGATAAATCTCTTGAGCCACTGATAACACACTTCTGGGGCTTCAGGACATCCAGGATTCAAAATGTCATTGAGCAATTCAGACCAATATTCTGTTGTTAGTATTTACAGACATGTGCTGCTGGCAGATGAATATGAGATCTGTTTTTTGACAACCGGTGGTACAATCCTTAAGGAACAATGGAATACACCTCCCATTCTACCTTCTTCATGAGTAGTTGACTATTTTAAGTTTGCCCACAAAGTTGTTATTAAACAGATTTTATCTGTAAAACACTAGGTTTTGAGGTAGAGAAGGACAAAAAAGTGTGATTTATCTGCCCTATACCATCCTGAAGCACAATGCCTTGATAACCTCCTACAATGTTCACATCAAGGGTAGCTCAAGTATTTATGAAAAATTCCACTTAAAAGATATTTCAACCCACTCCTTACCCTTTCTCAAGTATAAGAACACAATATATAGATTTTTCCTTTTGTTTTATGGATATTTTTCCTTGTTTTTGTTGTTGTTTTTCAAAGGCATATGCCACCACCACCTAGCTATGTGTAGGTACTTTTTATAAAGAAATTGAATTATATTTTAAAAAAATCCACATATCTGAAGTCTGAACTACATACAATATTCTTCAAGAAGAATCTAGCTTATTACCTCTGTAGGAAAAGCATATTTAAAAGTTTGAATCACAGTAAACCGTGGTGGCACTTCATGGAAGCTGGAGACAAGAGGATCAGAAAATCAAGGTTACCTTAAGCCACATAGCCAGTTTTAGGACAGCCTAACATACATGAGACTTTGTCTCAAGAAATTAATGGAGAAAATTCTATATCATTAAATTATCATATATACACAGTGGATTTTAATAGTTCACTGATAATTGAACTATTATCAGAAAACAGTAGTCCTTTACCTTGTGCAAATGGTACATGAAATTGCAGTCTGCCCCTCTTCAAGTGGTGTTTAATTTTCAAATATCTTTCTTCCTGATCACCATAGCAAAAAAAATTCCCTTCTAAATTTATTATGCAGAATTCAGGGGGTTAAAAAATACTGTAATGCTCTGTAGCATGTGACTGTCAAAAGCTACTTGATTTTCTTATTGGCTTAGGCTGCAAAGTATAAGCCTACTATTACACACGGGTGATGAATAGTTGAATGTCAGCATTTCTTGGCATTTACATAAGTAAAATTCCTTCCTGGCCTTAAATAGGTCACTAAAATCAAAACCTCATTCATCACCATCTTCCAAGACTAACTTGTTGTTAATAAACTCCTGAATCATTTAATGTTCTTTCCATCGTCATTTACCAAACAGCACAGCAAGCCCCTCTCTAGAATCACCTAATTTGGAAGGTTCTAGGGTGACTGTGATGTTTAGTATCACAGAAGTGAGCCCTCTGCATAATTAAACAGTGAATTTTTTTTCTGTGAGAAATAAGCATAGGATTTCAAGGCCTGTGGCATCCTCTCAGTATTAGAAAGAAAAGGGTACTGGTATCTCCACTAGAAAAGTAAACAAAGTCATTGGCCACAGTTCCTTCCACATGCAAGCCTGATTATTTAGTCAAGTATAATCCGTATGTATCCCCATGTGTGCATTCACTGACTAGGCTATTTGAAATTAAGTAAATGATATTTTAAAGGCTAAGTCATATCAAATTTAGATGTTATGCTTAGTTTTACATGCCAATTTCCCTGTTTGGTAAAGAATTATTCTGGATATTACTGTCAAGATGGTTTTGGATGAGATTTGCATGTACATATATGGACTTGGAAAAGTGGTTTGTCTTTCCTAGTGATGTTAGACATCATCCAAACTATCAATTTCCTGAATAGAAAAAACATGACTATCACATTCACATACACATACACAACAGCTACCTGAGTAGGAATTAACTTTCCAGTGCACTAGCACAGGACTTCAGCTGGCACTGTTCTTGCATCTTCCCTCCATTGGTTTTTCTAAGTCTCCATCCTGTTGAACAACCAGGAAGAATTTGTCCATGAAGATTCTCCCCTGACCTCCTTACTCACCCCACCACACACACAAAGGTTCTAATTCTCTGATGGAAAAAAAAAAAAACGTAATACAAAAGAAAACAGAAGATGTTGAGCTGATTTCTTTTGAGGCATACTCAGAATCCTTAAATCTGCCCATCAACCATAGAATTCACTTGAGCACCACCAACACCATTGTTGATTTCATATGAAATGCAATCACCTCTCTCAGTTTGAGGACTTGCTGCCTCCTGGCTCTTCTTTTTGTAAGCCATAAGGTCAGAACACAGCTGACCAAAGTCTTTTTTTATGGAACACAAACTAAAGTATTACTATCTACAAGAAAAATTATGCACTGTGAATCGAGAGGTTGCAGAGAATGAATATTTAGTATGGAAGTGTTTTGAGTTAAAGTCAGAATTAGGAAAAACAGTCCATTCATAAAAGGATGGCTCCAAAGAGAAACCACACAAAAAAGAAGGCTTTTGAGACCCTTGCTCATCACACAGCTGCAATCCTCAAACAAATACAAATATATAACAAATACATTGAGTGGGTGAGCTGCAGTTATATGATTTTTGAGTCATGGATTCAGAGAGACAGAGTCTCACTATCTACTCAGTTGTCCTCAAATGCTTAATCTTCCTGTCCTAGATTCCTTAATGCTTGTGTTACAAGTATATGTCAACACACTCTGCTACAGAGTCACTTTGGTTTGCTAATGCATTTTGTCATATCAAATGGAGCACTTATTAATGTCCATTTTAGCTGCCTCAATATTGAAAGTGCCATTTTAGAATTTTCAGTACTTCACTAGCTACATTTCATTATGTAATCCAAACAACTGATCCACATTTGTTTCCTGTTCTCTGTATATTGTTTTCTAGACATTCAAGTATCACACTGGAGCTCTCTACTGTTAGGATGGCTATGTATTATGTGAACTGGACTAATCTGAAAGAGTTTGTCTCAGAATACCCTTCCTTATATCTACTGAATTCTCACTGAGTACAAGAAAAAAAATCTGTGTGAGATTTGGCAGGTAGATGGGAGGGTAGCATTTCATCACCACAACAGTATGTTTACAATTTTGCCAATATGCTAACCCTCTTGTGTGAAGAGCCAGACCTGAGATGGATAATATACCTTTTTTTCTTGAGACTCTCCAGGTGCTAGACCAGGTGCATGCATAATTCTTTGAAGCAGACCCAGCACCCTCTGAAAATTGCCCGCACTGTTAGAGAGGCGGGCTTTTCGGTTTGTACACATGCCATGCAATTTATTCTCACAAGTCCTATCTAATATGCATTTATTCTCCAGTTCATGTTCAGTATTTTTGTTTTTCATTGATAGCTTTCGTTTACTCAGAGACTACAGACTCCTGACCAGATGCACAGGAAATAGCCTTCCATAAGCATTTTCGGTAGTGTCTGCAATCATGTCTGCTCTACTCCCTTGTTTGGTGGCACTCATAGCAGTGCCATGCTTCTCTGATGGAGCCGGAACTGATACAAGTATTTTCTCCCCATTCCACATTGTAATCATTGATATTTTATTCCCTTCTATACTCAGGAGCTTCTCAGAAAATAATTAAATTCTGTGTCTATCTATAGATCCAACTTTTAAAATTTGAATGTCAACAGAAATAAAGCACAAACACCAGCACAACAGGGAATACAGCTATGCATTGCTTACCAATAGGAGTACATTCTGGGCAAAGTGTCTGTATGTGATCTCATCATTATGCAACCATCACAGGATGTGCTTACACATACCAAGTGGGAATAGGTCGATCACTCAGCAGGCTTTTGAGGAACCAAGAGCTGTAAATACAAGATGAGACTCCTGACATCATAGCACAAAAAACTGTGTTAGGTTGAACTTTTTCACTTACAGTAGAAGGAACACACACTAAAATCATGATTTAAAAGTAGATTATTGCCTACTGTACATATTTGTTTCTGCTCTGCTTTCACAGGACTGGCACCTTTTTGTTTGTTTGTTTTATATCAAACTGCAAACATCAAAATGAACATTGCAGAACAACTCAAGGATGGCTGTCAAATCCCTAGGAAAAAGGAGCATTCCCACCCTATTATAATTTATGCAATTCCCTAATACATATATACTCTATTGTTTATTAAAACCATAGATTCTGAGATCAATGAAAAGCCTGGGATTGTACTTAAAATATATCTGAGTGATAAAACAACATATATTTTTCATAGATAATGTAACTTTGGAGCAGTTAGGAACCCTACACACCATTTAACCTAAACATTTTTCTTAATTGAAACAGAGATGACAGAGTTGCCTAAAATAACAAACTGAAATAGCTCTAGAATTGGGACCTAAGTACAACCCAGCATAACTTCTTTTGGTTTCATACTCCTTACTCATTACTTACTATCAGTGCATGTGAAAAACAATGGGAGATTCAATGAATTTTAAAATTACTAAAATTCAAAATAGTAATGATGCCTTCAAACTAACTGATGTGATATTAAAGTATAAATAATGCATAATGCCTATTAGAATAGAGGTTAGAAACCCACTGAAGACTTTCAGGGTCAAACCATTTTATCTTTGAAAGAGAGAAAGTGAGACAGAAGCAGAGAATGACAGATTGTTTGGGCTCTTGCGACTACAGTTTACCTGTGAGGGTTTCAACAGAGGTCAGGCTCAAGTGTCAGTTCTTCTTTCAGCTTCTCTGGGGCAGGATCTCTTGTTTCTCACTGCTATATATGGCTGGCAAACCAGTTTGGGGGATGCTAGTGATTCACCTGTCTCTGCCACAGGAGTGATGAGGCATGAACATGGGATTCTGCTTTCAACGGGGGTTACTGTCTTTACATGGAATCTGGATATCAGAGCTCAGATTCTTATACTTGCATAGCATAAATGTTGCCCATTTAGCTACCTTACTTGTTCTGTTTTGTACATTTTAATATCTAACTTGTCCGATGTAATTTGTAAAGAAGGTGAGCAGAATTATTATTTGAAGTGTATATATAAAGGATAGATATTCAGTGATATTTTTACAAAAATGGATGAAATGGGCCAATATAACTAGCATCAAAAATTTGAAGAGGTTCTATAGCAAATAACATTAAATTTATTATCTTAGCTCTCTAGCCAGTGAAGCAGACATGGTAACTACATTTCTTGGTCTCTGTCTCTTCTCCTCCAAAATTAATCCCCCAGTCTCATATCCAGCTCTGTAGAAGACCACCTCTTACAGCCTCACCTCCCTCCTTGCCCCCATCTCCAGTGGACCACAGAGGCATTCTCCTCAAACATCATATCCACCCATCCTGATATTATAGTCCTAAACTCCAGCATCCAATCACTGGGAACTTTCCAGAAAACTCTGCCAGAGAAGCAAGTATGCCAGTGAAGAGGGCAGGTTAACTGAGACATTGACTCTTCTTCCTCTCCTCCATTTCACCCAGTCTCATCCCCAGCTCTGAAGCAGAATACCTGTGGTGGACTCTCCTCACTCTCTGACCCCATTCCCAGAAGACTAAGTAGATTTTGGTTGCACATCATGCTTTCTGCCTCCTGAGGACCCACTCAGCCTTCCCTCAGCCCACCCCTATTCCTAAGTGTCAGTTTCCAATGCCTAGAAATTATTTCACCAAGAACCCTTAGTGTCTACACCTAGTAAGATACCAGAAGAATTTCCAACCAGGTAACGCAGCCATTACACTTTCCTCACAACCAGAGAACCAACAGAAACCAACAAACAAAAACACAATAAACAAAAACAAAACAAAATAGAAAAGATAAGCACCTAGAATTGCAATCTTTCCAAACCCACATGTGTAAATATCAACATAAAAACATAATCATTAACTGCCAGGACAATATATCTGTGCTAAAGCCCAACAACACTACTACAATAGGCCTTGAGAATTACAACATAACTGAAGCACAAGACAAAGCCTTTAAAATAGCTTTTATGAATATAATAGAGGGCCTTAAAGAGGAAACAAATAAACACCTTAAAGAAATCTATAAAAACACAAACAGAGGAAGGAAATGAAGAAAACAGTTCATGATCTTAAATGAAAAATACAATCTATAAACAAAATCCAAATTAAGTATATCTGGAAATGAAAATTTAGGAACTCAGAGACCTCAGATACAAACATTACCAACAAAGTAAAAGAGGTGGAAGAGAGAATCTGAAGGCATTGAGACATAATAGAACAAATAAATACCTCAGTAAATGAAAATGCTAAATCTAAAATATTCCTGTCACAAAATATACAGAAAACATGTGACACAATGAAAAGACTAAATATAACAATGAAAGGAAGAAGAAGCAACCTAGGTCAAATGCACATAAAATATTTTCAATAAAATCATAGAAGGAAATTTCCATAACCTAATCAAAGACATACTCATTCAGGTATAAGGAGCATACATAACACCAAATAGAATGTCCCAGAAAAGAAAGACCTCTTAACACATAATAATCAAAACACTAAATAAGCAGAATGAATAAAGAATATAAAACCTTCAAAAGAAAAAAATGTAACATATAAAGGTGGACCTATTACACCCGAATTCTCAATGGATACTCTAAAACCAAAAGGGCTTGGATGATGTTCTCATCCTAAGAAACCATAGATATCAGTCCAGAACACTATACCCTGTAAAGCTTTCAATCAATCACATATCTACAAACACAGTCCTACAGAAGGTGCTAAAAGGAAAATTCCAACCTAAAGAGGTTAACTATGTCAAGAAAACACAAGGAATAAATAATCCAAAACCAGTAAATCAAACACACACACACACACACACACACACACACACACACACACACAGACACACACGGCAAAAAATGTGTTGGTAGTGACCAACCACTACCACCACAACAAAAAAATCAACACTGCTAATTGCTATGTCTCAAAATCAATGGTTTCAATTCTTCATGAAACACACACACACACACACACACACACACAAACACACACACACACACACACACACACACACAAACACACACACACACACACACACACAGAGAGAGAGAGAGAGAGAGAGAGAGAGAGAGAGAGAGAGAGAGAGAGAGAGAGAGAAACAGAATGGATGTGAAAATACAATCCATCTTTCTGTTGCATCCAGGAAAACACCCCTTACTATCAAGGGGGAAAAGATGAAAAGGAGTGTTACAAGCAAATGGACCTAAGAAGCAAGCTGGTGAAACCAAGTTTTATATATGCCAAAATAGACTTCAAATGGAAACTAATCAAAAGAGATAGACAAAGATATTACATACTCATCAAAGCAAAAACAAAAAAATCTCCCAAAGGACTTTGCAATTCTTAACATCAGTGCCCCAAACACAAGGGCACTCAAGTTCATAAAAGAAACTATTACATCTTAAATCACATATTGACCCTCAAATGCTGGTAAGTGGGAGACTTAAGCAACTCATTCTAGTCAATAGACTGGTCAACCAAACAAAAACTAAATAGAGAAATACTGAAACTAATTCGCGTCATAAACCAAAAGGACCTAACATATTTACAGAACATGAACACTTTTCAGCACCTCATGGAACTTTATCCAAAATTGTCTACATAATCAGACACAAAGTCAATCTCAACAGATACAGAAAAATTGAAATAATTCCTTGCCTCCTATCAGATCATCATGGCTTACCACTGGATATCAACAACAGAAACAACAAAAAGTTTACAAACTCATAAAGATTAAAACAACCCTAGACTGAATGAAAGAATTGGTCAGGATAGAAATTAAGGACTTTCTAAATTTGAAAATGAGTACATAACCTACCCCAAGCTTGTGAAACACAATGAAGGCATTTCTAAGAGACAAGTTTGTAGCAGTAATTGCCTACATTAAAAAAAAATGTGATCTCATAATAGTAACTTACAGCATGCCTAAAAGCTCTAGAACAAAAAGAAAATAAAACACATCCAAAAGGAGTAGATAGCAAAAAAATAATGGGACTAATCTGAAATAAATCCAAACAAGCAAACAAAACAAACAAACAAAAACAATCAACTAAATAAGGGGTTGGCTCTGTAAACAGATATTTCTCTCCCAATTGCCTGCTCTCTGTCCCAGTAGATGCTTCCAAATTACCACACAGTGGCTTATATTTGTTATAAATGCTCAGTCAATACAGGAGGCCTAGACAGTCACCCACAGTTCCACTGTAACGTAGGAATATCCAACTTTGCTATAGGCCTAGCATATCTGACAGAATTTCCTATGAAGTAGTGAATTTTGAAGGACTCACCTAGCTTTCTTTGCAAAGTTTGGAAGTTGCTGTATTTATGTCTTGCTGGTCTAGTTTGGACAGTAACTGTCAGCAGTAGAGGCAAGGTTGTTTCTGATCCCATATGGCTAGCTTTTGCCATAAAGAAAACAAACTCCAATTAGAGTTTGAATTAATTGGTACTTCCAGGAGCAGACATCTCTCACTGATAAGAAGAGTCTAACCTCATAAAACATTTTAAATGTCATATTCTGTAGGTCTTTGAAGTGTTTGAAGATTGCTTATCTATCTGAAATACATCTCTTTGTAACCTTGAAAACCTAACTAACATGACTATAAGTTTGTTATAAATCATTATTAATCTCTATTTCTTAATCATATATTACATTTTTCAATGAGCTGCATAAAAATACTGCCCTAAACAACAGCAGAAATATACATACAGTATCACCAAATAACTATAAATTTTTGTATCAACAAACTAAAATCTATACCAATATAAATTGGTATGTAAGATTCATAGTTGTTTTTGGATTAAAGTTGATTCAATAATTACCCTTTTATCTTATCATTCCTATATCTTTCCTTTTTCTATTCAGAAGAAGATCCTTGCATCTAATCTCCTTGTTTGGCTTTTCTCCTAATCAGTAACCAAAACAACTTGTAACCAACCTCCCTAAATGATGACAAAGATTCATAATTTTGGGGGGAATGTTGGCATAGTTCTGTAGACTACTTCATGCTGATTGGGGGCACTGGTAATCTTTGAGATACCTTGAGAAAATTTAAGAAAAATTTTAAGTCTGTAGTATTTTGTCAGACTGGATCATCTCAGTTGGCATCCTGGAAGGTCTTCTGGATGCTGGATCACCTGAGTTATTGTTTTCATTGGTGTCTCATGCCTTTGCTCTGAAAACATATATTTTAAAAGTAACATATATATCTGCATTAGTACAAGTATAGATTGTCCAATGTATACAAGTTAGGCAAAGATGAATTTTTTTGTTGTGTGTTTGATCAGGTAAAATATATATTAGCAATCTTGTAGTTCTACTTTTTATGTCTGTAGTCAGGATTTCAGCGTGTCTTTCTGAATCAAACCTGATTTTTGTTAACCTAGAATCAATCCATAACTTCTCATTTCTTGTGAAAATAAAAGCAAATGCTCTTCATCAAAGTAAAATATCTTTTGACTTAAATTTGAAATCAAGATAATTTTAAATATATAGGTTGGTTTAATATTGCAGTTTTCATAATCCAAGGTCTTTTAGCTGCCAAAACATTTAAAGACAATACAATAATATACATAATCCAGACTTTGTATTTTCTATTTTTACATGGCTTATTTCCTTTATATTACTTTACTCCCCATTTTAAGGACTTTTTAAAAATCTATATTTTTAATCTTAGGCTGTGTATATTTTTCCCTTCTCTCTCCCAAGCGTGTGTGTGTGTGTGTGTGTGTGTGTGTGTGTGTGTGTGTGTGTGTGTGTGTGTGCATGCGTGTGCTCTGTAACCTGTTTAGAGGTTTTTCCATCTAAATCTGTTCTTAGTGTGTATCTGCAACATTTTCTGTCTGCATGAGCAAAAAAACTGCCATGGAACTTAGATCATGGCATGCTGGCAGCTTGTTCCTCTCTTTGGGTTCCCTGGAAGCCTAGTCTCATGGCAGAGGCAAGCGAATCTCCAGCTATGGGAGCCATGTTTACTGCCCCAACTATGGGAAGTTTCTGGGTCCAGGCTGCAACTTAGTAGTGTGCCACCCACTGCTCATGTGTTCTATGTAAGTGCTTTATAGTAAGACTACTGAAAAGAGCTGCCTATTTTTGTTGCTAGCACTGAGCCAGGAAACCACTTAAGAGATCCATCAAACAAAAAGAATTCCAGACCAATTTTCCTTATGTACATAGATGCAAATGCTATTAATAAAATACATGTAAACCAAATACCAAGAACACATCAAAGAGATCATCCACCACAATCAAGTAAGTTTCAACCCAGAGATACAGGGGGGGTTTAACAAATATAAATTGATAAAGGTAGTCTACAATATAAACAAATTGAAAAATACATGGAGATTGCATTAGATGCAGAAAACCTTGGACAATATTTAACACTACTTCATGACAAAAGTCTTGGAGATAATATGGATACAAGGCACATACCTCAACATAATAAAAGACTATAGCAAGCCTGTTGCTTGCTTCAACTTACAGAGAGACATTAAAAGCAATTCCACTAAAATCAGATGAGGTTGTGAAGCAGGGAGGGGAGAGTTTAGAATACTGGAAGAGGCAACTAAAATTAAGGGCCATTTGAAGGGTAATATGGACACTTAAGACAGTAGACATACCTTACATATATATATATATATATATATATGAAGAGAATCTTAACTGACTATCTCTTGTCACTAAATTAAGTTTCCCATACCAGAATTGGGTTACATCTAATTGAGTTGTTGATCTTGTGGGTTTCCCACATAAACAAACACTAATCTAGCCACAAACCATTCCATCTACAGTGGTGTCGTGCCTGCAAGATATGCCAGTGCATATCTTGACACAAAATTTGTGGGAGTAACCAACCATTATCTGATTTAACTTAAGGCCCACTCTGTAAGCTGCAACCCATACCTGACCCTGATTGGGTGACCAAGAACCTGAGACTAGATAGCAGAGGGATTTAGGATAAAACCAAATGTTACTATCCTTAAAAAAAAATGTAACAAGAAAATGTCTACTAATGGCATTCTGCTATAGCCTAGATCAGTGTCTTGCTTCACCGTTATCAGAGAAATTTCCTAGTCAGCAGGTAGAAAAACTTGCAGAGACACACAGCCAGATATTATGGAGAGAGTGAGAGACCTTGGAACACACAGACCTAAATGGGGTGTTCCTATCAAATCCCTCCCATCACAGTTTTAGAAACCTGGTAAAAGAGGAAGCAGAGAGAATGTAAGTTCCAGAGGTGATGAAGGACACCAAGAAAACAAGACCTTCAAATTTACAATACCAACATATGAAATCACACTTGGTGAGGCAAGATGCACAGGACTTGCACAGTTATACACTAGATAGGGTCCTAGATCTGAAAGCAGAAGTGGACACATCCCCAGTCCTAATCCAGAAGCTGTCTAATTGATAACCATTTGCAAGGAGATTTACTTCAAGGGAGATTTACTAGGGAAACAAACTGCTGTTAAGGGTAGGTGGCATGCTCAGCAGGGGATGGCTGACACATCAGGAATTCAAGGGCATCTTTGGAGGTTCCCTGTCTCATAGTTATGCTTTCTTCTTCTTTTTAATTGTATCTTGTTAGTTTTTATTTTAGTGTGTGTGTGTGTGTGTGTGTGTGTGTGTGTGTGTGTGTGTGTATAATTTCTTCTCTCTTTGTACCCTACGAGTCCTTTGCAGATATATTATGGTTCCTAGTTTAGTGTATATATGAGATTTCAGAGTGTATGAAGGACTAAATCACTAATTCTTGTGCCTTTTCTTGGGTTCTTTTCCTTCTGTTTGGTTTTTCTTCCATTCTGATGTGATAGTTTTGTTTCATCTTATTATAATTTATTTTACTGTATTTTATTATTATCCTTAAGAAGCATGTTTGTTTTCTGATGAGAGACAAAAAGTGAATGGATCTAGGGGTGGGGTGTGAAGGAACTGGAAGGAGTAGAAGAGAGGGAAACCATAACCAGTTATATATTTTGAGAATAATTACCAATAAAAGGAAAATAATTCTCATGATATTTTTCAGAGCATAAATAAATAAATTGTTGAATTTATTTAGAGGCCAAACAATATTTAGAAATCCAAGAAAACCCAGAGAATTTTAAAGTCGAAGGAATTGCCTCATTTGTGAACTTACAGGGATGTCCTGTCAATAGAAATCTTTTAGCAGGCACTTTGGTGACATCTGCCTTTTGTCAGGGTTGTCTGTGGGTGGATGTTAGAATTCATGACCTCCACAACTCTACTTCTGTGGAGCTGAGAGCATATTGTTTGACTGACAATGCTACAGTAATAAAGTAGCAACCTCAAGCATTTGAGAGTTATATTTCTCTTGGTACCCATATGGAAGCTGCATTTCGCCTTTAATGCTTAATCCTAAAATACCAACAATGTTCTTGAAAACTTCTTTCCTAGAATGTGCTAAATTTACTCCCAATGACTAGAGTGCTAGAAAGAAATTCAAGCTGTCAGAATGAAGGTCAAAAATATAGAATTTAGCCATAGATGGGGAAAAAAAATCTCTGGTCAACTCCATAATAAGACCACTGTGATGTATGCAGAAACTCACTCTCCCACTGGTTGGATGTTGGCTATAAGCTACCAAGATTGGTCCCCAAAGAGTAACACAGCCTTTCCTCTAGCATCTGAATGGGATGCCACACCAAGGATGAGGGTCTTATCAAAGGCAGTCTACACCCTGGAATGTGAGCATGAATTTTTTGTTTCACTGAGGCAACTACTGACAATAAGAGCAAGGCAGCAAGCATATTTTTTTTTTAAATCCAGAAGCAAAAAAGCATTTCATGGGAACAGACATTTGTGCCTTTTAAAGAAACAAAGTAATCCTGTTTGACTTCTTTTTAATTAAAAGTTGTTCTCCTTGAGATGTAAAGCAAACCTGGCAGATTTGCAGTAAGATGTTGAAACAAAAGGGTTTCTTGGGTTTGGAGGAAGATGCTCCTGGCATTAGCCCAGGGCCTTCTCTGGGAGGAAATACAGGACAAAGTAATAGAAGCACGAATGCTTATTTGAAAAGGGTAAAAATGATACAAACAGATTCTTTTAAACAATTATAAGGCTTAATGTGAGAAGGGAGTTGTGCTTCTATTTAGAGATGCTTCCCAAATGTGTCAGTAAAACTCAATCCCCATGGACGTCATTAAAATATAGTTGTCAAACTGTAGCCCGGACTATGAATGTCAGAATCTGCTATGCAGACAGGTTTGGAAATTTCTGATCTGCAGTGTCATTTCCTGTTCACCAAATTTCTCCCTATGCCTGGCACTTCTATGTCTGGCAGATTTGATCCTGGAACTTTCCTCTATAATAAAGTAAGACAGATAGTAATAATTGTTAGTAGTCATAAAGCTATGTTTTCCTGTTTAATAATTAGAATATCCCGGAGTGGAAACAATGACTTTATTTTGCAATCAAAAAACCAACAAGATCAGAAAATTTCCAGAAACCATAGTTGAGATGATACCCTGAGAATTTGATCAGATATGCCTCACTATTTCATGTTCATTCATTTTAGTGCATAACAAAAGGAGAGGTTGAACCAACTTAGTGAAAGAGCAAGTATTCATTTTTCTACTTATGAAACTTATGATTTATGTCATTTAATTCAGGGAGTTCAGAGTCACAGAAGAAGACAAAGTACTGTGCAGGCATCACTGTGAAGAAATAAAGCTATATGAACATTGTATTTTATACATTAATCTTTTCTTTCAGTGCACTGAGATTTGGTAATGCTAGAAATAAAGTTACATCTTACATATCCATGAGGTATCTGTTCCTTCTTCAGGGAAGGGATGTTTCTGCTTGGGTTACTTCAGGATGCCTCAGAAGCCTGGCCTTGATGATAGTAGAACCAACATCGTGCCAGGTAGTACGTAAGGAAATGCTCACTTTGGGATGCTCACCTACTGTGACAAGAGTGTGGTATGGATAATAAAAACCCAGAGACAGATATTTGGGTTAAAGGTAAAGATCCAAGAAGAAAAGCAGACATGCTCTAGCTCTTACCTCTATCACAGACTGAAATGACTGATTGTCTCCACGAATTCTCAGCATGCCTGGAGACTGAATCCCAAATACTAAACACCAGAATGAGCTCTAGTCTTACTCTGCACAAGAGTTAATTACAATCATGATAAATAAACTTTTTCTAAGCCATGAAACAACCAACAACAAACTTGACAAAGAAGTATAAAGAGGACAGTGTACTCCATTCAACATGAAACCTGCTGTATAGTTACTTTAATGCAGACAGCATGGTGTGAATAGAAGCACCCACACGTAGGTAAATCGGACAAACAATGAACACAGTGCAGACCCATGGCAGTAAACCCAAATCGTACTTTACAAATATGCAACCCATTCTGGAAACATTTCAACAAAAGTCAATGTAACCATGTATCAGTGAATAAAGATGGACCTTCCATACTTTTGTTTTTGTTTGTTTGTTTGTTTGTTTGTTTGTTTGTTTGTTTGAGACAGGGTTTCTCTGTGGCTTTGAAGGCTGTCCTGGAACTAGCTCTTGTAGACCAGGCTGGTCTTGAACTCACAGAGATCTGACTGCCTCTGCCTTTCCCTCTTCCTCGCAAGTGTTGGGATTAAAGGCATGCACGACCACCACCCGGCTGGACCTTCTATACTTTATTCAAAATTTAATTCAAATTATTTGTGAAATTAAGCTTAAATATTGTAAAAACATACTAGACAGAATATGGTTAAGTCATTGAAATCTTATGCTGTTTTGAGATTGTTATACTTGACAATAAAAGCAAGATCCTAAAAGTGTAAGTTCATAAACTGGACCTCCCCAAAATTGTACTCTGTGAAAACCCATGGAAAAGGATTGTAGCGTCAAGTTATAGACTGGGCAAGATATTTGCAGACTTCAAAAGGTATGGCAGTCATCAAGACTACATAAATATGTCAAAAGTCAACAGTAAAACAAATACACAATCCATGTAAAACGTGAACAAAATATCTGCCAATGGAGAGGATATGCATGAAGGTGATATATGGTACAAGGACATGTCAAAAATCTCCAATACCACAGCTTTGGTCAGCCATCACAGATCATGCACACTCTAATAAGGACATACTACTAGTGTATAAACAACACAAATTCGACTTAGTGTGTTTATTAAGAGAAAGAGAGAGAGAAATTTGGAAGTAATTTGAAGCAATGGGGGTTATGAGAGACGTTAAGAAGGAGTGGTAAGTTAATATAAAATTCTAAGCATGTATAAAATTATCAAATAACTAATAAAATATTAAAGATGAAAATAAATCTCATAAGTGAAAGGCAACATTTTGAACACATGTCTTTTTCCAGCTTATATTCTCTTTCTCATTTGTTGGAATTCATTCCCTTTCTTCATTTCTGTTTATCTTTCCGTTCGCCATTTCTATTTCTAAGAGAAAAGAAAGAATGAAAAGAGAAGTTGAGTTGGAAATTTCCTTTTGAATTCATGTATTTTATGAGTAAGAAACAATATTGGGACATTTCTTTGTAGAAGAAATGATAAGGTCTTCAGACCTTAATCAGTGTAGGAAGTTGGGGGAGACATCAACATCACTTAAGAGCAGGTGCCTATATAGTAAAAGGTACTTTTTTGAAGTTTCTTACATCTTTTCTATTTGTCTTTTGTTGGTTTTAAATCATTTTTCATATAGTGCTCTTCTTAGTTATATATAATGTATGTTATCTGATCTGTGGCCTGAGTTTTTTGTTCATGAGACTAACCAAGGACAATACATACCCACTGACAATTCTGGGGACAAGCAGAAAAAGATATGGGCTCCATGATGGAGCAATTCTTCATTGGTAAGGCCTTGAGATCCAGATGCTTTGACAGAGTAAAGAGCAGTTCCCCTATCTACTAAGCAGTGCTAATGTTTTTATCTCTCTTATCACTTACCCCTGAAGTCTATTGCTAATACTATTACCTATGGACTTCATCTCAACACTGCTGTAGTTTGCAGATGAATTGTCCAGTCCCTGAACTCATACTTCTGACTGCATCATGCTACCCTGTTTGTTGTTGTCACAGTCTGTCATTTTTCTTTAGTTGTCTCCCAGGGTAGTTTATATTCAGGTGATATCATTGCCTGTGTACTAAACTGAAAGCTGGAGTTACTAGACATAAGAGAAACTGAAGATATGTTCCTTTCCCTGGAGAGTTTATAAGTCATGAAACGGGCTTGGGAAAGCTTAGAAAGCAATTTACAAATGGACACATTAATATGATGCAAACGGAGTACTATATTAAGGCTGTCAGAATCCAGAGCCAAGGAAGGATAATAAAAGTAATAACTAGAATTATACCATATTTTCTAATTTACAAATACTTCCCTTGCTTTAGCTCATTTGTTACAATCCTGTCAAATAAATGGCTAACATTTTCTTATCCCTATTTTACCAATGTTTAAAATGGGGGCTAGAGTTTTTTCACTATTGTGACAACATGAAGACCTTAAGCCTTTCTTTTTCTGTCTTCTATGATGTGATAACTTCAGGATTAGAAGACAAAAGATCAATATTGGAGACAGTGATTTTGGAATAAGACTTTATAGAGAGTAAACTATGCACAATAGCAGATACAAGCAGGCAGTGTATTTTAATTCACTGTTAAACTTTTTGTTAAATAAATTTATTTATGTATTTTTTGTTTGTTTATTTATTTCACATCCTGGCCAAGGTTTCCCCTTACTCCTCTCCTCCCACTTCCCCCCTAAACCACTCTGTTCCACCCCTCAATCCACCTCTCCTCCATTTCTCACTGTTAATATTGAACCAAGCAAATAAAAACTGAATCCCTCCATAAAATGCATGAAAATTTTTTAATTAGTCATTTTTCAGAATAAATTTCTAATGGTGAAATCCACTGTTTGGCTGAAAATTGTTTCTGTGAACCTTCCTTCTCCTTTGATTGGGCAACTTCGTATTTGATAAATATACAACCTTGAACGTATCATGTGGTTAATATACTCTCCTTGCCCCTACATGTAGGGGGAACATAATGGTTAAATGTTAACCTGTGGTGACTATCTTGACAAGTTCAGTTGTTACTAAAACCAGCTTTCAGCACATCTCTTTGAAAAGGAGTATAAATAGATTCTAGTTTTCATGAGACTGGATTAAAACACTTTATTCTGAATTAAAAAGTAAAATCTTAGTAAATTCAGAATTGGTTCACCAGCATAAAATCCATGACCATGTTACACACTCGATGAGCCACAACACTAGCTTTAAACTAACATGACTCCTCTGTATCACATCCTCCAAAGAACACAAGCCACGCCCAGGTGCTTGTGAGATATGCCCAGGTGCAGAAGAAAGAAGTAATGCCCCTCCAGAATCAAAAAGCTGCCATGCGTGTTGGGAAAGATCCCACATGTCCTTGAACAGCAGCAGCAAAGACCAGATCTTTAAGAGAAACGGAGTTCCACAACTGGAACTTTTTTTTCATCTTTATTGAATTAAATCTACAACCTAAAATGCCAAGCTTATAGGAAGCGCAATAAGATACAATATTGGCATATCATTTGCAGTATCCATCACATTAAATCAAACTAGCAATTTATGGAATGTACCAACTCTACTGATAGGTTTGCCAGAAAGAATTGCTTCTTCATTGTCATCGCCTTGTTCTGCTCTGCCCTGCCCTAAAGCTCTACCTTTTGTCAGTGTGTGGTATGGGGGTCATTACTATCAGCTACTATGCAGCAGCAATTAAGTCCTCAGAATTTTCCACCCTGACAGAGGAAAGATGAATACGACATAGTTCCTGATCCTAAAGTGATGAATGCTTAAAATATTCTGGCTCTGGGTATCATCACCTAACATATGATGAATGGTTGCACTATAATTACAAAAGGAATGTTGAAAGACAATGTATAAAATTGAAAAGAACTTCATAACATTAGTTGGAAAGTCCTTGTTCTAGTCTTTATCATGGTAAGCTGTGTCTATAAACATTGCTTATTTAGACCTAAAGCCCTCATCCATAACATATAAATAATAATGAAGGGCAGAAGCTTTTATGAGTGCAAGCTGTCATAAAAAGTAACTAGTAAGGGGCATATGGATGCTTCTTTTTCTGAGGACCAAATTTGGAGGTAGAAACACTGCATAAGATGAGAAAAACTGTGCATAGAGGAAAGGATTGAGCAGCAGAATGAAGCAGAGGTGCCAGAAAAGCATCCAAATGAAGTCAGCGTGGGGAGAGGCAGAAAGACAGAACACGAGGCAAAGTGAGAAGTATAAAAAGTTGGAGAGGTGAGTAGGAGGCATAACAGGGTATAACAGTCTGTCAGCATGCAAGCTTCTGAAGGGTAAAGACCATCTTAACTCCACCTACAAAACTGAAAATAGTGTTCTAGGCACTGCACCCATAGTACACATTCAATTCCTATTTGCTGAAATTAAAAAAAAAAAAAAATCTTGCCACATTAGGAGATCTTTCAGCTCTTTGGCCAGAATCACCAGAGAGATACATTTCAATTTCTCACAAATTGCTCTGTCTTTCTTTTTCCTTTAGGCTCTATTCCCATAGAGTAAATTGAATTCAGTTTCTCTGAGAAATGCAACAAGGTATAAACATACACATTGCAAAGGCTAAAAAAATTCACATCAATATAATAGGTACTAGACCTCACAAACTGTTAAAGTTAATTAGAAGTTCCACTATACTAAAAGTGTATGAACAGCCCCTCTAGAAGTTGACTGAACTTAGTCTAACAATTATGTGAAGCAAAGAAAGTTGTTCAGATACTCATTTGTGCCTAACACAACAAACAAAAAACAAGCGCCTAAGTTTTTTTTGTTTGTTTGTTTGTTTTTGTGATTTGTGCTTCTATTTCAATGAGATGGTCAGATTCCCATGTTCTCCTAACTGGGAGATGATAGTGGTGCATGAGATTGGTAAAACCTGACCAGCATTTAATCCTGAGAAAGATGGGAAATAATCCAATGCCTTTGGAGTAAGACAAATTCTCAGACAGTAAAGGAGAGAACAGAAGCTAGAGAGATTAGATGAGTCCAGAGAGAAAGGGGCTTTACAAAGTCTTAGGTTGTTTGCCCTAAACCTTGGAAGAGCCTACACTGTAGAACATCTTGGGAGAAGAACAGTTTTATGGACAGATCCCCAGAAGGTACGGTGCAGGAGAACATTTTCTAAGTGTGAGAAACACACTTCTGCCCACTTGTAGCACAAAAGCCACACAACATTATCTATGCTTCTCTGCTGCTGACAAAAACTATCCCAACACTAGTAACTTAAGACATTACTTTGGTCTGAAAGTTTAAGTTTATCTGTCATGCTTGGGAAGTCATGATTACAGACTCTTGAGGCAGCTGTTCGCATTACATCTGTGGACAAGAAGGAGAGAACAATAAATATTTTGTTTTCTAAATTATGTTTACTTCAGGAATTCAGCCTAAGGAAGGTACTGACCAAGATTAATATGTGGGTATTGTCATCTCAATAAGACATACTTCCATAATTTCTCATAGGCGTTCTCAGAGGCTTATCTCTTAAGAGACTTTAGATAATATCAAGTTGACAATCAAATTAATCATCAGAGCTCCATTCCTTGCTAATGTAACTCCTCCACCCATAATGTTTAAGCCATAACCTCCTTTTCCTTAACTCCATAGCCTCATAATACTTCATAACACAAAATGCATGTGTATGGTCCAATGTCACAAAAGTCACCATGGTCTTTCCCTGTGGAATAATCTTCTTATACACTATAAATATTTGTCACTCAAATTGGTACAATAAAATGCTGATTGGCCAGTATCAGGGCAGGAAGTATAGGCAGAGTGAGCAAACTAAGCATGATGGGAAGGAGAAGGATGGAGTGAGGAGACACCAGCCAGACAGAGAATGAGTCTGACACTCAAAATGGGATAGAGGTAAATGACCCAAGCCTCGGGGCTTAATAGAAATGGGTTAAATTGTAAGAACTAGTTAGTAATAAGCCTGAGCTATTGGCCAAGAATTTAAAATTCCTATTCTGCCTCCAAGTCAGTTATTTGGGACCTTGTAGTCAGAACAGGCAATTTTTGTTTACAGTCTTTTGTAGTTCCAACTTTGTTTAGAAGTCTGAAGTCATAGTCTCTCCTGAGACTCAAGGAAATATCCCAACAGTTAACACTTATTTTTTTAAAAAAAAAATATAGTTGCATATTTCCAACAAGCAATGTGATAGAGTGAACATTTCCATTCCAAGATAGATAAATTGGGCTTATCAAGTAAAGGTTAGACCAAAGATAAACAAACAAACAAAAACTCAAAACAAACAAGTTCAAGTCTGCAGCTCATGTCAGTTCATGACAAAATCATCTGAATTTCAAAGCACTTAGACAACCCCACACAGACAGCTTCGATTCCCGCAGTACATAGAGACTGTGTCTTGGAAAATCTCACTCTATGCCTGCAACTATCTTCAGCAAATGTACCATAGGGCTGGCATCACTAACTTCCTGATCTCCACTGCAACTAGGCATCATCTTTATAGCTTTGCTCATATGTCTTTCATAGCCTGTTTGCTATTGACAGAAGTTTCTGTCCTGTCTAGTCCTGCATCTGTTTATTCCCCAAAAAACACACAAATAATAATTATAAACTGTTTGGTTGATGACTTAGGCGTCTTATTGGCTATTTCTCTCTTAATTATTAACCAATTCCTATTAATCAATGTATCTCTATGTTGTCTTATCATACTGGAGAATTCCTGGGTGTCCTACCTCCCTAGAGTCTACATGATATCTCTCTTATGACTCACTCCATGAATTTCTCTTCCCAGATTTCTCCTAGTCTGGTAGCCTCACCTATATTTCCTTCCTATCCATTGGCCCAAAACAGCTTTATTCATCCACCAATAAGAGAACATACATTCACAGCATACAGAAGGATATCCCCCATCATCTCCTCTTTTCTGCCTAAATAAAAAATGGTTTTTAAATTAACACAGTAAAATTATATATAACAAAATCTTTTCAAGCAAGAACTATAGTTAACACTATCTAGTCCACTAACATTTGACAAATTTTAAAGAAAATATTCTATCATCTATCTTATCTTTGTGAGTCTAAAGATTTATATTTAACTTATCTTTTACCATAACTTAGTAAAACCATAACCATAAATATCTGTTTTCAACTCCATCAAAGATCCCAGAAGGATGTAATATGAACTCTAGAATTGACAGAGACATCTCACTGCCTGAACAGTCACCCAAAGTTCCTCTGTAATGTTGGGGAATCCCACTTCATCCTATAGACCCAGAATGTCTGGCATATCTTTTGATGAAGCAGGAACCTTGAAGTGTAGAGAGCTGCGTGGAGCCGAACCTTAAAGATGGCGCTGGCTTCCACCCTCCGTGATTCCTAAAGCAAGCGCTCTCTGAGAAAAACAACTCCATATATGGCTAAGGCCAGACTCATGTGATGATCGTAAGCTGCTTGCGTATGCGTGGACCTATGGACGGTGCCCACGTGGCAATCCAGGGTTGGTGGTCCATGCCTACTTAAGGGCTGGGAGAGGCTTGCCCAGGGAGAAAGAGTGCTGTTAACAAGGTCCTGAATAAACTGCTTGCAAGAAGAGCTCCATTGTTGCGTCATCCTTGCTGGTCGAGGCAGTCAAGACATTGAAGGGCCATTTTGTCCCTTGACAAGTTCAGCAGTCACTTTGTGACCTGGTTGTCCAGTCTGTACAGCATGCTGTTAAGCAGTCCAAGTAAAATTATTTTATTGTCCAAATAGCTATCCTTGGCATGACTCCATAGAAATCTCCATCTACAGTTTTCAGAGACTCTGATCAGGCTACATACTGTCTGTCCTCAACATATCTTTGTAACCAGGAGCAAGATTCCATGACCTTCTTAGTCTTGCATTTCTTAAGCCTCAAAAACCAGTGTTATACTGGCGATATTGACAAGGTTTGCTGCCAGACAAAGGTATAACCTGCCCCCGTGAACAACAATTGTATTAACCTCTATATACTTTGATGGTGAATCTGCAAAAATTACATTCCTAGGCTATTGTCTGAACAAAGAAGTCCTTCTGAATCATTCATTGTTCTGGTTTTCTCCTTTCCAAATAATTTGAGTTGTCACTTGTTTAGGGTCTTGCCTTCAGGGCATTTTTCCTATTATCCCAATGATGGAATGGGTTCACTCTTCTACTAATAGAGTTGCTTGATCATCTGCATGCTGGTTGTCAGCAGTTTTAAACTTGTTCACACAACTTTGTGCATTTTTCATATCTTTCTGCTCCCTCTCACTATAGATTTTAGTAAAAATCTAAGGTTTACTAACCATAGCTACGTCACAGCCCAAATGCTGTGCTGTCCTAAAATTTCCTCTGTAAAATATATTAATCTAACACTTTTAAATTCAATTTCACTAAAATTCTCAAGAAAAGGGCAGAATATAGTTAGATTTTTCCCCGGAATAACACATAATCATACAAACACTGTTTACTGAAGGTTATAATAACATTTCTCTCAATATTGTTTTTTTTCCTCCTAAGTTCCTACCAAATTGTCCCATTAAGTTCTGTTTAAAATATTCAAGGACATTTCTAGAATCAAGTTCCAAATACTCAGATAGTATGCCAGCAATGCCATTGCAAATGTCTAAAAACCACGTGATCATGTTTATCAGAACAACACCTTACTCCTCAATAACAAAGTGCTGTCTTGGTTGTATTTCTCTTCCTACAATAAAATATTGTAACAAAAGTGTCTTAAAAAGAAGGAAGGAAGGAAGGATTTGTTTTGACTTAAAACATTGAGGGTATATTTTATCATGGTGAGTGATTGATAGTGTAATAGGATTGGGTTAGCTGGTCACATTGCACCTATAGTTAGGAAGCAGAAAGTTATGAACATTAGTGCTGAGAACAATTTTTCATTTTTTTTTCAGTCCAGGGACTCAGCTCAAGGAGTGGTGCTGACTACAGTTAAGGTGTGTGTTTCCAATTCAGGTAATCTAGACTGGATAATTGCTTAAAAGATTGGACTTTGGCTAACCTAATCAGCATGCACAGAGAATAGTCTCCTGGATGATTCTAGATATTGTCAAAGTCACAATCAATATTAACTATTAAAACCATCTCCCCTTAGGGACTATGAAAGGTCAGAAGATAAAAACATCATATGTATATCAAGATCCAAAGAACTCTCTCCAAAAGTTCAAGTTTTCATAAATAACCTGAATCCTTGCATGCCTTTAATAGGAAGAATCTCAAATAATGGCAGAAAATAAATTTCTTGTTTGCTTTAGGAAATGGAGAAATTTGATGGTAGATTTGATTAGATTTTAGGAAAATAGATACTATTTATATGTGAATCTCCAATAGCTTACTAATATTTAAGAGCCATTGTTTGAAGCAGAATATTTTCATGATACTACAGATTAGATATAAACATGAAAAAGACCAGACTTTATGAGAAAATTTCTAGAAAAAAAAGAAAATATAAGGAGCATTTTTGCCTGTTACTGTCCAAATAGAAAACCTTTAACAAATTTAGATTAAAGACCTAATTGATGCATTAGAGGTTCTGAGGATGGAAAGCCTTTCAGTGTATAAAATAGAACAAGTTTTATGATGAGTTGAGCAGAAGAGCTTGGCTTCATGGACAGGAAATGACCTGAGCAAACTCAAAAAATAATCAATCATTTCAATTAGTCATTTCAAAGTTATTTTACTTATGAAAATATTTTATCATATCAGCTAAAATCTGTCTTATTGAAGATCTGTTTCTCTGTCTCTGTCTCTCCCCTCCCCTGTCTCTCTCTCTCTTTCTCTTTCTTTCCTGATCTCCCTGAAGGTGAAATAAATTACATATCGTCATAGAAATTTTGCATGAGTGACTTCACTTTGGTTTTGTCTGTTGAGGCAAAGCATAAGAGTTCACCCAGATGAATGAACTCATAACTTTGTTTTTGGTTTGGTTTTGGTTTTGGTTTTTCGAGACAGGGTTTTTCTGTGGCTTTAGCGGCTGTCCTTGAACTAGCTCTTGTAGACCAGGCTGGTCTTGAGCTCACAAAGATCCACCTGCCTCTGACTCCTGAGTGCTGGGATTAAAGGCATGAGTCACCACCACCCTGGTTCATAATTTTTTTTGTATGTGTGCTTTCTTTTTTGTTATTTTACTTTTATGTAAATATTTTTATTTAGTTTAGAAACAAGCATATTTTATGTGTCAAGTATCAATCCCAGTTCCCTCTCCCATCCTTCCATGCCCCACACTGACCTCCCATCCCCTGATCTGATCCCCAATGAGGGTGAGGCCTTCCATGGGGGATCATCAAAGTCTGTCACATCATTTGGGGGAGGGCCTAGGCCCTCTGTGTATCTGGGTGGAGAAAGTATCCTGCCTTGGGGAATGGGCTCCTAAAACCCATTTGTGTACTAGGGATAAACACTGGTTTCACTGTCAGAGGACCCATAAACTGCCCAGTCCTCCTAACTGGCACCCACATTCAGAGGGCTTGGTTCAGAGTCCAATGCTGTTTCCTCAGCTTTATAACTGGGGTCCATGTGCTCTCATTTGGTCAGTTCCATTGTTTCTGTGGGTTTCTGACTTCATATCTTTTAACAGTTCCTCTACTTTCTCTCCCCCCCTCTCTCACACAAGCAAAAACTTACACATTTATTATTTTATCATTTTGGCCAGAGATAAACTATTTGGTGTTTGTAAGGTTGTACACATGCCTGTCATACTTTATGACTGAAGAAAGAGTGATGAGCATCATTCAGACTATGCTTCTGATCCAAAGTCTCCAGTAGGCAAAACAATTAAAATGCATAGATCAGAGATTAAGCCAGATGAAGAATTGACTCATTTAAACAAGTGCTATGACATTAAGTTATTTCTTAAAGAAGCCACTATAACCTGATGGATTTATCCACATGCATTAGAAACTGTAAGCAACTGTATATAAAAATAAGGAAGTCAAGTCAGGATGATACTATGTATCAAATAATTAGGAACAATGGAACCTGATGAGGTACCAAAGGGCAGAAGTAAGGTTGAAACTTTAAACAAGAGCCATATTCACCTCTTATAAGTAAGCATGTGTAGGCTTTCCTGGTGGTCTGGTGGCATGGAACTTCCAGGATTCTATTTGCATTAGGCTTCATGGAGTGTCTTATGTATACTGATTCTTAAGAAAGAAACAGGCAGAATGCTTTGTCCTTGTTGTTAACTGTAGAAACTGAGTCTAACCATAACTTGAAAATTGCAAATGGGAATTTCTTTTCAAATAAATCCCAAAAGGCTGATATGTTATCCTAACATATTATAGGATTAGAGAGGTGATATTTTGTGTTCATTCCTTCTTACTTCTTAGGAAGCTGGAGAACTTGGTGCTGGAATCAGAAGAGGTAAAGATGGAAATATCTCTTCCTGTTATAAACAACTACAAAACTTTACAAAATACATGACAGCTATTTTCAGACAATGTGCAGTATGTGAAGGTAGATATTGACCATGGCCAGAGAAACTGGACACAGGGTACCCTTCAGAATCTCCAATTTCCAGATAAAGAATTCTCAAATAAAGCACAAGGAAGGTTATCTACCAATACTGATTTTTTTTCTGGGTAGATACAGAGAATGGAGGTCAGGGAAATGTAGCCCCTGGACTTCACAAGAGTACTGAGGAGGGGAGGGGCATGCAAAGAAGCAGCTTTGAAAATCACACAAAAATGTTTTGATAAATATAAGTCTGAAAAAATGTTCTTCACCATAAGACTGGTGAAAGAACAGCTTCTAGAGGAAGAGAAGTTGCTAAAGTATGTCTTCTCAGGATTATGACACATTTGAATTCCAACCAATCAAAGAGAAGAGTCTTCATTAAGGCATTTAGTAGAAACTCCAGAGTCTGTGTTGAAGTGTCACTGGTCTTTTGTGTAGGGTCCTATTGTTCTACCCAGAGAGGTGTGAGTAGACCAAAAGCTCTTCAAACACTTCCTACAAACATTCTTTGCCTTAGGTTTTGGACACAATGAGTGTCAGCAGCAGGCTTGTGAGAAAAACAACAAATAGCACTGTCCAGTCTTCCAGTCTCCATGTTAACTTTGAGTACTGGAAACTAAGAATTCCTATGATAGTGGCTATTGCTGGAGATGTAGTTTCCAAGTGGCCCAAGTACCTTACAGAAGCTTTTGTGTAGGCCTATCCCTCTCAGATACTTTAACCCTTAGTAACATCAGTATAGCCCTTGGTCCAGGGACTCAGATCCTTGACAATAGACTTGACAGCTTTCTGTAATCTTGTACTGACTGTGGCTTCTGCAATTTCATTCTATGGTGTCGACCTCCTTTATTCCTCTTTGGTCTCAGCTCTTTGCCCTGACTTCTTTGCACTTCTGCTTTTCTTCTTTATGTTCTTGCTGGTCTAACCTGCTGAGCTGCTTCATCTTCAGCTCTCAGGCAGTGTGCCCTTTGCTTCTTCTGTCGCTCACAATGCAAACTGCTCACCTATTGTGGATGCTGGCCCTCCCTTGCCTCTGTCCCTGACTCTCTTCTGTCTGCTGCCTCACTCTCTGGGTTCCCTGCTCCATTTACAATGCTGAGTAGACAAGAAATACTAACTCAAAGGGGACAAACAGACTTTTGTCGGGTCTAAATTTTCCAACAATGAGGGAGGTAGCATAGAAGAATGTCTCACTAAGTGAGCTGGAAGATCTCTTTGTATTGACACATATGCATGGTCACACCTGAGCTCCATGGTAGGAAGAAAGTTGCCTTTCTAACAGAGATAACTATAAAACCTTGTGAGTTTAAAACAATTATTTAAGGTTTTGTACAGGAGCTGGATATTGAGACTCTCTCACCACCCTAACCATTCAAGGAAATGGACAAGTAATGGATAAGCCAATTGCAGCCCTCCTACCGGGAAATGTCAGTATCTTGTTTGTCACCCTTTAGCAAAATCATGAACCTGGATATCTATGTATTTATTGTTTGGCTTAATTCAATATCATGGCTATTTGGCCATCATCATCTTCTATAACATGGAGATAGGGTGAATGCCTAGAGGATAAAGCATCATCATCATCATCATCATCATCATCATCATCATCATCATTGCTATTTATTACTTAAAAGACAACTTAGGATTCAATAATGAGAAAGGCCTGACCTTAAAAACAAGTCTTAAAAGTGTCAAGTTACTCTGCACACCATTTTACTGCCCAACAGAGTAAAACCCATTCTTTCAAAGAAAAGAAATTCTCAAACTCAACAAATTTTTTTAATTTGATCAACATACTCCTATTCCTTCCAACTTACCCTCTAGTCCCATATTTCTCTTATTTGTTCCTCTTAGTTCAAGCGTTTTAGATTCACTATATAATGAAAATATGTGGCACTTAATTTTCCTCATCTGGATTATTTTACTTAGCTTAATGTTGTTCAACTCCAGTCATATTGTTGTAAATTACAGAACGTTTACTATTTTTAAAGGCTGAACAGTCTTCAGTGTGTATGTGTGCATGCGCACCTCTCTCTCTCTCTCTCTCTCTCTCTCTCTCTCTCTCTCTCTCTGTGTGTGTGTGTGTGTGTGGTGTGTGTGTGTGTGTGTGTGTGTGTGAGAGAGAGAGAGAGAGAGAGAGAGAGAGAGAGAGAGAGAGAGAGAGAGAGAGAGAGAGAGAGTCTGTGTGTGTGTGTGTGTGTGTGTGTGTCCACATGCAGGAGCGTGCTACATTTCTGGATCTAGGATGGATAGTCTCATTGATTCACTGTGAATACTGCAGTAATGCATGTTTGAACTCAGAAATCTTTTTCCACATACAGAGTTCATAGCTTTTGTGTAAATACCTAGAAGTAAGACTGGTGAATTGCATGATCATGCTATTTTAGTTTTTCAAGGTGTCTCTACATAGTTTTATTTCCTTTTCCTTTTTTAAAAATTTAAATTAGAAACAAGCATTTTTGGAATGTCAATCCCACTTCCCTCTTCCTCCCCTCTTCCCCTGCTCTCCACCAGCCCCTAATCCTTTCCCCTTTCTGCTCCCGAGAGAGGGTGAGGCATTCCATGGGGGATCTCCAAAGTTTGTCATATCATTTGGAGCAGAGCCTAGGCCCTCACCGGTGCGTCTAGGCTGAGAGAGTATCCCTCTATGTGGAATGTGCTCCCCAAGCCCATTCATTTAATAAGGATAAACACTGATCCAACACCAGAATGTGCTCCCAAAACCCATTCGTATACTAAGGATAAATACTGATCCAACACCAGAGGCCCCATAGATCGCCCAGGCCTCCTAACTGAACAGTTCTATGCTGGTTTCCCAGCTATCAGTCTTGGGTCCATGAGCAACCCCTTGTTCAGGTCAGCTGTTTCTGTGGGTTTCTCCAGCCTGGTCTTGACCACTTTGCTAATCAGCCCTCCTTCTCTGCAACTGGATTCAAGTTCAATTCAGTGATTAGTTGTGGGTATCTGCTTCTACTTCCACCAGCTGCTGGATGAAGGCTATAGGATGGCATATAAGTCAGTCATCAATCTCATCAGGGAGGGCATTTAAGGTAGCCTCTTCTCTGTTCCTCCAAATAATAAGTAATACTTGTTAAAGTTTGTTTCTTTGGTTTCTTCTTTGTTTATATAGTAACAATTCTTATTAATATGAAATCATCTCACTGTGGCTGTGATTTGCATTTTCCTAGTGACTAGTAATATTGAACTGTTTTCCTGTGTTTTTCTTTGTTTGTTTTGACAATTTGCTTGTTTTATTCTGGGAAACATACACAGATTATTTATATATTTTAATTAAATTAGTTTTACAATGATTTGTTTCCTTTAGTTTGGATATTAACTTCTAATAAGATGTTTGACTCATATATATTTTCTTCTGGTACCTATGTTCTCCCTTCACTCCATTGTTTAATTTGTTGTAAAATTCTTTGGCTCATTTGTGTATTTTCCCTGTTATTGCATGTACCTTTAAGTCAAACTTTAAACAAAAAAAGCAAGTATTGATCAGATCAATGTCACGTGGCTTTCCCTGTTCTCTTCTAGTTTTATAGTTCCAGGTCTTATGTTAGTGTTGTCAGTTTTATCTGGTTTCTGTGTATTGAAAGAGATAAAGCTCTGTTTTATTTTTTTTTCCTGGAGAGAGCCTGCTTTCCCAGATTCACTTACTGTAAGAGAATCTCATTAGAATTTGACCTCGAGGAAAGTCATTTTACCTGTGGATTCTTTGGGCGTTATTACAAATCAATTACACATTGTGTCTGTTGAGATACCAATGCCATACTGCTTTAATCATTAATGTTTTATAATATGTTCTGAATATTCAATAAATTTGAAAAAGTAAAATGATTTTACATTAATTGTAGTATTACAGCCAAAATCATACTAAACTATTATCAGTATATATCCAAATTATAAATTAAGAAATACATTTCTGAATAACCCTTGTATCAAAGAGTTATAAAGAATGTGGAGAATCCTGGAAATGTTGTGAAAATAAAAATTAGTGGAACTAATAATACACATTATTCATGAGATGCAACTAAAGCCTTGCTTAGAGGAAAAGCTGTAACTTTTAAACCCCACCAGAGATAATGAAAGCAAAACAATTAACTGTAAACTATAGTTGAACTATCCTTTCTTTTCCAGCTGAGGACGTGGATTTGTTTCAACTAATCAGCAATCCCAGGGACTTTCTGCTTCAAGTCATCTGGAGTATCTCAGTGTCCAGACAGTAGAGTGATTCCTAGAGTAGAACTACTGACTTCTTTGTTATTAAAGGAAAGGTTGAGAAAATCTGCTGCAGTTTCACAGGCAACAGGGGACTCAGGAGCAGATTGCTCAGCAGAAGGACTGTGGACAAGAGGGTAAAAAAAGAAGTGCCAGAATCCTTGTAGTTGACAGGATTTATTTATAAGTAAATATGAGTGAAAATACCACCAGGAATTTTCTCTCAGAAATGATGGAGGTGGGGTATAGTAAATGTGGAATAAACTCGCAGGAAAATAAAAGCCAGTGAAACACATTTGCTGTTAAATTCTCCATGAGTGAGTAGATTGTAGTCATGCATACAAAAGGGGCTCCAATTGTGCAGTAAAGCCTACTGGAGGGAGAGGAAATAAATGGTATTCAAAGTGAAAGACAGCACATCAGTTAACAATTGCCATGTAACAAGTTACCTACAAGATTAGTAGGTTGAGACATTTAATTGTCTCACAGATTCTATAGGCTTGCTTCACTTGCTTCATAACCTCTCATAGAATGTCCTCAGACTACCACCTGAACCTTTTTTAAAAAATTGTTTTAAAGATTTACTTATTCATTATGTATACAAGGTTCTGTCTTCATGTATCCCTGAAAGTCAGAAGAGGGCACCAGAATTCATTACAGATGGTTATGAGCCATCATGTCATTGCTGGAAATTGAACTCAGGACCTCTGGAAGAACAGCCAATGCTCTTAACCTCTGAGCCATCTCTCCAGCCCCTAGCTGAACCTTTAACAGCTGCATAAAATCTAGGGATAGTAGGCAAACATTACATGATTCTTTTCAGCCTTACATTCATTGTGGTATTGAAGTGAGTGAGAGTCTGATTGCCTTGGGAGATTTGAATGACCTTGGTTACTTGCCAGCAATCATTCCACACACAGTGTGTAGGAGTGTCAGATGAGAGAGAGTACAAGGTGAAGGGTACAGTCCTGTTTATTGTTGACTAATTATAAAAGTGACATCCAGACACATTAGTCAACTTTTATCCATTGGAAACAGGCCACACCTACCCCACATTGAGCAGGTAGCTATGTTGTAAGGTTCTGTGTATCATTAGAAGCCAAAAAGTCTGCTACAGACAGGAAAACAAGTAAAGTGGAGAAATAGCAATGCACACTCAGAATTCATTATGATAGAAAGTAATGGCCTAAGTAAAATTAAACCCTGGGATACCTCAAGAACTTCAGACTCAGACAATGGCTGCTCTCTGACACCAAGAGTTATCAGTGAGTCCAGGAACTAGACAAGCCCAGGATGCAGAATTTGAATTTTGTAAGATGAAAGAAAAGAAACAAAACAGCAGTGGAAACCTTTCTCACAAAGTGTAGCTGGGAAGAAGGTGACAAGTAGCCAATTTTGGGAAGACGGTAGGGATAAAGCAGAGAGGAAGCTGTGATGGCTTGTAACATACTTCTATACTTTAACAGTTTCATGGACAACATTTCACAGAGTATTTGAATGTAAGATGATTTATGAGTATGTGGGTATATTTCTCAAGCCTTTTAACCTTAGCTGAGTCCCTAAAAGGAAGGCTTGAGAACCCCAACCTATGCAGGATATTATATTGTTTTCTAACTTTAGTCATTTGAATCTTTGTGTGTGTGAGAGAGACTTTTTCCAAAACTTTATCATTTACGATTTATTTGAAATAATTAATGCAAAATTTACTACTTTACTATGTAAATCACTCATATCCACATATATGTATATGTGTATCTATTCATATCTGAGTCTGAGTCTACTACATCATCCAGGACAGTTTCAAATGTGTAGTCCTCCTGGGTGCTCTAATAATGGACATATATTACAATATCTAGCTTTACTTCTGATATATTACAAGAATATTTTATATTCACTACTACAACAAGAAATCTATGATTCCTAGTCATGAGTAGTTTTCTTGTGTGACTTAAAACTGGTATAAACCTACTAAAGCTTGTTAATCTTTGACTGTTTATTGTACATAATTGCATGGTAACTGGTGATAGGCAGACAGAATTTATAAAAATTCCTATCAGAGCAGCAGCATATATTAGTGGCTGTGGTTTATTATTTATTATACAAATAATTGTGAAATAGTTTGTTCCATTAAGTATTAGACTTCATTTGCAAATAAGATAATAGTGGTCACCTTGTAGTACCTTTGTTACTTTCAATGAGCTGAAAGTTATAACATGAATCATATGCATATGTGGTAGTGACTTATAACCATAAATAAAACAACATTGACAACTAATGTGCAGTGCACAATTGCTGCTTGCCAGGCATCTTGCCACTGTTTTCAGTAAACATTGACGGGTTTGTTTTTCTTCAAAAGCTAAGTAATCCAACAGTTTAGTGGTCTTACTCATTATTGATGATCATCCTAAGCAACTCCCAAATTTCCCAGGGATTGAGAAAGACCTGATAGAGCTCTAGGATTAGAATGCTCTTTACTGTCATTCCCATGTCAATCCAGGAGAAACGCTATGGCTAAATGGGTAGAAGCCTAAGTTGTAGGTAGAAAATATGATAATCAGCTGGCTGCTTCATAGCATGCTATGGGTTATGTCTAATTATTCTCATAGTTTTCATGCTGGTGTGTGGAGGAACACTTGCAGTTTATATGCTACATTTAAATGAAGAATATGCTTGTATATGTGCTGTTTCCTGTGGTTTTTCAGCAGGGATCAGATGGCTTGTGAAGGTGTGCTTCAGGGGTAGTGATTCTCTTTATATTTATTTATCTATTGTGTGTTTATGCATGGTACACTTATGGAAGTGAGAGAACAACTTGCAGGAATTGGTTCTCTTCTCCTTTTTGAGGGTTCCAGGGATTGAACTCAGGTCCTGCGGCTTGTCAGCAAGCACCTTTACCTGCAGCTAGAGCTCACCTGCTTAGTAGTTCTATTTAGAATCTAAAGACAACTAAGCAAGTAAGACAAGGTATTAATGAATCTTCATTAGATTGCCACAAATTGCTTAATAATTTAATATGATCCCTTTCTTCCACTATCTTTTAAGGACTTAAGTTTCTATCATGTGTTTTGTTCACTATTAGTTGGTTTGTATTATATTAAGCAAACTGTAACTCAGAAAGCTCTTAAATTTATTATCTTCTTGTCTCTGTCTCCCTAGGACATGGTGTTATCAGCTTGTTCCTTAAGCCTACCTCAACCAAACTTTCTACAAATTTTCTTAGAGAAGACTTTCCTGACAAATGGAGGTGACAGGGTTTTGTATCAACATGTTGCTAGGTTTATTGTACTCTAAGAATAGGAATTCCCTTTCTCTTTGGGACTCTCTGGTGAGGGTCATCCATCATTCATGGGACACATAGGGCCTATTTCGTACATGTAAGAGATGCATACAAAGATTTGGAAATCGGGGTACCATGAGCTTCTTCAAGAGCAGGGCATAAAAATATAAAGTCCTTTGCTAGGTCTTTTCACAGACTGCATCCCCCAAATGTACCACTTGTGGGACCAAGCCCTCAACACATGGTCTTTTGCAGAACACTAGCCTCCCATTCGACCCCTGGCTCTTCCTTTTATTTTAGAGCAATTGGCCCTGCCATCAGTCACTCCACTCAGAAAATACCTTTCTACATTCTAACATGCATGAGCTGATGCTGTCAGCTGACATCCTGTGAGATTCTGCCAAAGCACTCAAAAGAATTGCACAAACTTCCAGCCTACCTTCCTCAATAGCAACTCAAGCAGTCTCCATGGGTAGAAAAGAACAGTGAACAGAGATTATATTGTCCAATTTCCTACACAGCGTAAAAGCACTTAAAGTCATTTTGAGTGTTAAGTAGTAATTTTCATCTCTTTATTATAATTTAATAATTGCTGGTAGAAGCAGGAAGTGCATAATTCTCCTTTTAGCCACATTTTATCAGTTTGTTCTGCCAAAGGAGGAGTTAACCTACCCACAAACACATTTTGTGATGGCCATGCACACATAGAAATAGAATTAACCAGACTTTTTGATAATCAAATCCCCTATCTTATTTTAAACTAATGGCCAGAACAGCACCTACATTGTAAAACTTATTGAAGGAGAGGACAGACAACCACTTGCCAAACATCACAGTTCTCCACATTTTTAATGTGTCCTTTAAGTATCTGGAGTGAAAAGTCCACAAGTGACAAGCTGAATACACTCTGGCACTAAAGATATGTATATTCTGTCCTCAAAAATTGTGCCTCAGAATTTTTGTTGATTAGCAAGTTAATCAGCACCCCGAGGTCCCTTCCTTTCTAATACACTGCCTCCTCTCAGCTATACTCATCACTAATTCACACTACCTGCCATTTCAACATACAGCAGGAAATAGGAATACAGAAATTTCCAGAACCCTGAGCGATGTAGTCTCATCTTTGCAGCACGATGATCCTCTTCTCAATCTCGGCAGCAACCTGTCACTAGAAAGCCAAACTTTCTGTTGAAAAGCCAGGAATATCAGACTAAACGCTTGTAGCAAAATCCTCCTCTAAAAATATAGGAGGATTGAAGGGTGACCCCATATGTGCTTGGGTGGATGTGATAAAATGCAAATTTGCAGTTTCCAGTGGGAGAGAGAATGATACAGTACTAGGTCAGAAGTGTGGACTGAATGAGGGTTTTTAAATATTAATGTAACTGGGGGAGGATTGCTTCCCAATGGGAGGGGCAGCCTGTGCAGAGAAGTTTGTGGGGGCTGAGGGTGAAAACTGACAGCATATGGAGCTGTTGGGTGGGGTAAGGGAGGCAAGATTGAGAACACAGGATGCATAGGGCAGAGAGTCAGATAATTATGAGCCAAGTGCACTGGGCCTGAACAGATCAAGAAAGAGAATTTGAGAAATGCCCTGGGATACTGTGGGGACATGAGAATCTAGAAGCAAAGCTTCCCCTAGGATAAGGAAAGACTTATGTCAGGCACCCCTCAAGTTCAAGTGAGAAATAAAAAGAAAAGAAAGACAGTGTTGCATCTCTTTACAATGATGAGATAGTCCTTTTAGAGAATGGTCATGTTTCCAGGAGAATCACAATATCCTGTGGTTAAAGCTATTGCAGAGTAAGCCTGAGGACTGGAGTTCAGATGCCCAAAATTCATGAAAATGCCAGGTTTGGGGACATGACAGCTTATCTATAATCAAAGGAGGTGAAGATGGAGACCTAGCAGCTCCAGAGCAAGCTGTCTAGGAAGGCTAGCTTTTCCCAGGAAGAATCAGTGTGATTGACAGACTATACCTCAGTGAAAAAGGTAGAAGAGAAATCAAGAATGTTGCCTAACATTAATGGGCCCCCATATGCATGTGTACTCATGTATACACACACACACACACCCAGAGAGAGAGAGAGAGAGAGAGAGAGAGAGAGAGAGAGAGAGAGAGGAGATAGATCACAGTCATGAAACTGGATAAAAGAAATATATTAAAATGAAAACAATAATACACCAATAGGGGGATCTACAAAAGGGATGTAGTTTGGCTCCTTCATAGTTTCCTTGACTATTATTCTAGTGGAAGAAGACAAAAAGTGGACAAGGTGTCACTCTTTAGGTTTCCTGAGCTCTGCTATTCTGCTGCTCTACTCTACATGTTTGGATTCTTCCTCTGTCATCTCATTCAAACAGCAAGCAAGGAGTGATGAGGCAGAGGAGGGTATTTTTTTTTTCAGTTAAGAAAAGCAGTTCCAGTGGGTATTATCTGTTCACTACTTTTCTGCAGCCTACTTAATTGATATAATATTCTTAACGCCCCCCATCCACCTTTCTCCCCAGATTCCTATAAGCCCCAACATTTAGCTTAGGTAGATAGTTTGATGCACAATAAACTTGAACTACAGTGCCAAGCATGGATTACAAATGATAATTTAACATGGTTCAGTCAGCTTAGAGACAGTAAATCATCACATTTACCAACTTTAAGCCACCTCACTTAAATATCACTTCATTTCCCTGGATCCTGAACTTATGCTGATCTGAAGCAATTCTCCAACTAATCTATGTCAAGCCTTCACCCAATGACTGTATAAGCTCCAATTCGTCTTTACTAAGTCCTCTTCTATCCTTATTTCAGTATCCACTCTATTAAACCCATTGCTTCCTTCATTTTGAGTCTGTCAGCATTTTAGTACAGAGCACCAAATGCTGAATTCCATCCATTTCTACATAAAATTATATTTCCTTAATACATCACCTCCTTTTTGATGTCCAATGTGTGTTTATACTCAAAAATATTATTGATAATATTGATAACATAGATAGATAAATAGACATAAATATATAGACAGGTACTTAGATACATAGATAAGTATATAGATAGAAACATAGATAGAAAATAAATATATCCATCTATGATGATGTGGCAGTCTATATAACTTTAACTAAATGATCACAGAAATAGTTTAGACTCAGGCTTCCTAACAATGCCATGAAACAACCTGCATTCACCAGTACAGCTTGCCAGCATGCATTACAATGGGTAGGAACAACAGAAGTAGCAGGAAAGGCCATGGGTCTAACACACTGTCTTTATAGTAGGAACTGCAGATCCTTTTGCAGTTGTTCTGCTTTGGCAGATCACAACTGGAAGCCTTCTGTTGGAAACTTCCCAGGGATTCCCATTTCAATACGCATGCTTGTATATGGCCTCTGATTCAGAGCTGAGCAATTGCCTGCTACTGACTCTCAACCACATCAGACTCTAACATTTCTTTGATTGCAAACTTCTAGGTGACCAGAAGTCTCCAACAAAGCACAACTTCCACCTCAGAACCAATAGGTTTCATTACACGGCAGGGTGAACAAGCCCTTTCAGCCATCTCCTTGTTGTTTGGCTTAGATTTTAACCTTTTTTTCAATCTTCTGTGTTTCTCTCAATCTGAAGTAGAAGAGAGTAGATGGAGAATACTTTAGGGCATTTGAAAGAGGATCTGCAGGGAGACCCTGGGGTGCAGGCCCTTGACAGCTTTATTTGAGAGGATCATTGGAAAGGCAAGTAGGAAAGGATGCTATTGTTGCCATTTCAAAACAACATCCAGTATCACATTCTGCTTTGACCTCTTCACCCTTCCCTTTCAAGAAATTATCCTTTGATTTTTCAAGCTCCCTTGTCCTAGTCAGAGAACAAAGAATATCCCCCTCCTAGATTTAGCATACAAATCGCTTTAGTCATTTTCTAGTTATGATGTGTGGGGAAATTTTCATAAAAGGAAAATACTCAGGACTTTTATGGATAATTCAAATATAGTTCAACCTTAGAACTCTAAGATGAAGAATGAAATTGTTATGTACTCAGAAAAAATAACATAACCTGAGCAATCAAACACCAGTGTTCATATATGCACAATAAAGTCAAGTTTTAAAGTGTGTAATCATACTTCCACATAACATGGCTGGGTGTTGTTGTTTGTTTCTTTATTGTCTTCTACTTTAACACATATACAGCTATGCAAACAATATTAAGTAACTCAGTCAAGACATAACTTCGTGTTTCAAAGGAAAAATGTTACTTTCTTAAATCTAAACACTAGGAAATCCAATGAAAAAACACAAGAGAAGATTAAGTTGTTGATTCAAATTCCTTTAAAAGTAAAGTATCTAAAGTTTTCACTAGGAAAACATTAATTACCACTAGAAGTAGGTAATGACGGAAAAGACAGAAAGGGTGCCATGTATTCTAAAAATTAACAAAAAATGCAACTTTAGGAATTCTCCATCATCTCAATTATTGACCTGACTACAACTGAAATCAACTAAAAGTGATACAGCTGGCTATTGCCTAAGAGGGTTTTTGTGTGGATCATCTGGAGTAGGAAGACCCACTCTAACCTGGAGCAACACCTCCTTGTGTGAGCTCACGGTCAAAAGGCACGAAGAAAAGAAGCTTCTGCTTTCTGCTTCTTTGCCATTACTGTTCCTGCAAATTTATTTTCCTGTTGTTGAGGCTTCCCTTCACTACCACACTACTTGGTATTAGAACCTACCTCTTTGGGATTTCAATGCAGGTGTAGACTCAAGACCAGTAGCTCTATTGCAATTCTCCAAGACTCCATTAACAAACTGGATCTGCTAAGACATCCAGTTTCATGGACTGGACAACTACTAGGTTATGACCTTTCCAACAGGAGATAGGCATTGTTGGACCACCAGAACCACAGTGTATAAGCCACTCTAATAAATTCCCCATATATATATATATATATATATATATAATATATATATATATATATTCAGCACAATCTCTCTATACCTTCCTCCCATCATCCCTTAGCTCTTGTACAATGATTTGTTCTTCCGCTGTGAAATGCCCTTTATCTCTCATGTCTCCATGGCTATCTTTTTTTTCATTTTTTATTTAAATTCTTTAATTGTTACTCATATTTACATATCCATCCTCCGTATTCCCTCACGCTCCCATCCTCCCATGTTCCCCACCAACCCCCACAACCCATGTCCCAACTTCTCCCCAGGGATAGTGAGGCCCTCCACCAGGGACCTTCAAAGTCTTTCATATCATTTGGGGGAGGGCCTAGGCCCTCCATGCTGTATCTGGGCTGCAATACTTTGGGAATGGGCTCCCAAAGTCCATTTGCTCTCTAGAGTTAAAGACTGGCTCCACTGTTAGAGGTCCCATAGACTGTCTTGGCATCCTGGCTGGCATCCACATTCAGAGAGCTTGGTTTGGTACAATGATGCTTCCCCAGCTTAATTATTGTTTTGTTTTGTTTAGTTTTTGAGTTAGGGTTTCTCTGTAGCTTTGGAGTCTGTCCTGGTACTTGTTTTGTAGACGAAGACGGCCTTAAACTCACAGAGATCTGCCTGTCTCTGCCTTCTGAATGCTGGGATTAAAGACATGAGTCACCACCATAAAGTTCTCTTATTTATTCTTTAAAATACCCTAGACTATTTTTGTCTTTCTCCATTATTTTTGAATTAGAAACAACATTGTTTTACATGTCAATCCCAGTTCTCTCTTCCTCATCTCTTCCCCTACCACCTGTCCCCTAACTAAAACCCTACCTATCATAGAATACCCTTTCTGCTCCCCAGGGAGGGTGAGCCCTTACATAGGGCGTCCCTAGATTATTTTTATCTTATCTGAAAAACCTCCCTTACTGTAAGCTCTTAAGCATGTTGTTATTTTTATATATATTTTCATCTGGAATTAATTTTTATATTACAATTTTAATTGGATTAGAATCACTCAAAGTTAGTAATTTTAACTTACTCATTTTCTATAGTACCACCTATAGCGCTTGATGCCTAGAAACTCTGATATATGTTTGTTTGATTGTATAACTTTGGTGTTTTCTATTACTTATATAATAGAATGGCTGTTTTGTAACTAGTAAGACATTTATCTAAGATAATAAAATGTCTAAAAAGAGCACTCAGGAATAAAATCACTTTTAAGACCTTTACAATTTGATACATCGTTTAGGAACTTTTTCTTACACTGGTCTTTTTAAGGTCATTCAGAACATAGCTAGAATAATTTAGTTTGGAAACATGAACTCCTTATTGTTTAAGAGTCATATGAATGTACTTTGTGGATGCTTAGGTATCATGCAAATATAAAATACTAGTATTATTTGCTTTGTTTTTGTTATCTGTTATATCAAATGTTTATCAACATAAAAACAAAATTATAAGATTTACAGATGACAGGTATAAGGAAGGAATAGCTAGTATGAAGAAAGATAGAATAAAGTTCACAGAAATTCTGACAGATTGCAATGATGGTTAGACTCCCAAATGATGTGCCATATGCACAGAAGAAATAACAAACCACTGTTAAGAAATCATCTCAGGACAGACCTGTGACATCAGTTCATATAAACCACAGACAAGCCTTGGAATAGAGAGTAATTCCAACTTTCTATAATATGGATAATGAGCTCAGAACAAAGGAAGTAATATGCCACATCTGTCAGACCATTACAGACATATTTAATATTTAGACATTGAAATATAAGGATCTGAAATCTGGGTTAGAAATCTGGAATACGGTCTGAAAAAACATTCAGAGATTTGAAAGGTCTAAAAATGTATCAAGCAGTTGACAGATATAGAATTATTTTGTTGGAGAATATTTAAGAGGTGCATTGAGATGTCTATGAACAGCTCAAGGGCATTTGAAGATCAAAAACATAAAAATCCCTAAACACAGAATAACTAATTCTCTAAAAGAGGTTCTAGGGAAAATACTGCCTTCTTTGTTAAGTAGCAATTGACCTAAGCCACTAATGTTTCCTCTAAAGTTTCCTTAACTATGTACCTTTAAAATTTTTATAAAACTACTTTCCTGTGGTTAAGAATCCTCAAAAAAGTGAATTTTATTGCTAATAGGATGACTCTGGAATATGCCCTAAATTTTGTGCATAGTAGCATTGTTTTGTTTGGAAAGTGCATATTTCACTGACCTGATCATACACTTTCTTCCTATCCAAGTCTATAGCAATAGCTAGACATGTACAAAAAGTGTCATGTGTTCATTAATAGATTAAAAGGAGTAGTGCCATCACTTTTGCAGTAGGAAATTCTTAGCTATAGAGAGATCATGTAAACTGAATATTCAGTAGTCTTGCCATGTCAGTGACTGGGATAGATAATTTCAAACTTCACTGTGAATCAGAATCACCCAGAATGACTGCGGAGGTCTCCATCACTTCCACTCATCACTGGGAATTTAGAATGGGCAGATATGGAGAAGAGACCCAAAAATCTGTGAATGTCACAGCTTGTCAGTTGATAGTGATTAAGAGTCATTGCTTTAATTAAAATTGTTTAATAGTCACTGCTAAAGAAACAACACAAAGTGGTCACAATGTTTAGTCAAGAAACTATCCAGCTACCCTTGGTTGATAATATTGGTCTACATCCTCAGAAGAAATTCAGCATAGGATGGGCTTTGACATAAAAGCCAAGAAGTTTATTCAAGAACCTGATTGAGTCCATGTATAAGTGAGAGGTAATTCCTATGAAGATTAGAGCCTGTGAACCAGCGAGGATAAAGGAGGGAAAGAAAAATGGGTAGCCAACAGAAAAGGAATGAAGAGGAACAACTAAGATTCAGCTGTCAGTCTGAGGACCCATAATTAGACTGAAAATCTTTCAAAGTTGCTATTTCCAGAATTTTTGAGAATTCCTTGAGCTGGTCCTTTTATCCAGTGTAATGCTCATTTACTTATTTCTTTTTCCTGTTTTCTTTGAATTTGGTTTCCCGTGCTATTTTCTTTTTTTTTTTATTATTTGAATTACAAACAAGATTGAATTACATGACAATCCCAGTTCCTTTCTCTCTCCCTTCCTCCTCTACCACCCTCCCAACCCAAAACCCTACCAATCACATATCCTTTCTTCTACTCTACCCCTGACTCAACCTTTCTGCTCCTTCATTTCTTCCCTTCTCATTCTTGTAGTTCCCACCCCCCTCTTTCCATGTTCTCAATTTGCAAAGGTTCACCATCCCATGCTATTTTCGTCAAGAACACTTACTAATCATTTTGAGACTTTAGAACTGAACTTCAAGTTATATGGAATGGTGTCATCTTTTGGCCTTGGATGTGGCTGTTGAGAAGTTATTTCTCACCTGCCTTTTACTTTAAACTCATTTTTCTATCATGAATATCTTAAGAATCCCCATTTTAATCCTAATATTCAATATTGCATAATACGTCTTAGAATTCTCAAGACTTGTCAGGGTACTCAATGGATTCTTTCATTTTGAAAAAAAAATCATCATTTTATAGTAGAATTCAGGAAGTAACACATTTGTTTAAGAAAGTTTCTTGCATCATACTCAGAAAGTAGACAGCAAAGCCTATTAACGGGCTATGATGAAACAAATAAACAAATTCCATTACGTTTCAAGAAGATAGCAGAATTCATTATCAATCACATGAAGATAATTTCGTTAAGCATACAAAATATAAGAGCTATGGGGTCAGAATGGCTTTCACCAAATTCCAGACACAAAATCTGTGAAATCAGGCAATGTACAACAACAGGGATTCCTTATAGGAAGGACATAGGTAATTTAAACATGAGGCTTTGAGGATGAAACACAGATTGCAATGAAGATGTCAGAAACATGTGATATCTGCCAATGAAAGCTAGCAGAGCTGAGAGGAACCATTCTAAGATGCTGCCAATGGCGAAGTTATAGGGCAAGCTTGTCTGAACCTGGGGAAGCTCAGATGACAATCACATGCCGCAGATGAAAAATATGGATTTTCAGAGTTTATGAGCACTGTGCTGGCTTTTGATCTACTCTTCAACCTAATATTCCTTCTATATCTCTATTTCTTTGCTTGCGTTGTTGCAATCTTTAATCTATGCCCCAAATAGTGCTTTCTTTCTCAGAACTCCCAGTTTGCCTTGATTCTGAGAAGTCACTTTGAACTTTGGATGTCTAGCATTGGGATCCTCAAGACCATGGGGACTCTTGAAGTTGAACTGGATTCTTTTCATATTATGAGACGGCCATGAAACTAAGGAATCAATGGGCATGATGCTGAGGTTTAATTTCACATACCCTCCATGGGCTTATATATTTCAACATGGCTCATGGCTGGTATGATTGCTTTCGAAAGTTGAGAAACATTTTGGAGGTAGACTCTGGCTGAGAAAGTGGACCAGTGTAGGATAGCCCTTGAGGATTGTAGCCTACCCATACTTCTACTCATGTTCTTTGCTTGCTTCCTGGTGTGAATGAGTGGCTGCCTCATGGAACTGCCATTGTAAGTAAAGCAGCTTCAGACCAAATGCTTTCCCTTGTGAAAATACTGAAAAATCTAGGAAACTGTGAGCTAGAATTGTTTCTGTCTCATATTTTGTCACAGTTCAGAAAGTAATTAAGACAAAGGTCATGGTCAAATGGAGGAGCATTCACTTTATTGTGTTTTATCTATGTATCTACCTATTTCATTACTTTGACTTGGTCTCCTCCCTCCCTCCCTCCCTCCCTCCCTCCCTCCCTCCCTCCTCCTCCTCCCTCCCTCCCTCCCTTGCTTCCTTCTCTCATTCATTTCCAAAAGCCCTCTGCCTATGGGCCATCAAAATCACTCCCTGGATTAAAGGTGCTAGATGCCAAGTCTGATGAACTGAGTCCAATCTTGGGAAACCACATGGTAGGAAGAGAAAACTGACTCCTACATGTTGTCTTCTAACCTCCTCAAACAAGTATAGCATGTATGCGCAACTGCACATACAACATTTAAAACAAATAAATTAAACCTGTTCTCTGTGATTTCAGTTTTTCTATTCATGTATTGATTATGTACACAGTATCATCTTGTTCTTCCTCATCTTTCTTCTAGTCTTCTAGTCTGTTTATTGGCAGAGGCCATGATAACAGGAGTAATTTCAGCAGACTTTCATTTTTATACCTTCACCAGGGTCTAGTGGCTTTTTAACACAGTGTTGGCACCATTCCATTCCAGAATGTCTGTAAATTTTTTATGGTTTTCCAAGACAGGGTTTCTCTATGTACCAGTATTCATCCTATAACTTACTTTGTAGACCACCCTAGCCTTGAACTCAATGAAATCCACCTGCCTCTCTGCCTCCCAAGTGCTGGGAATGAAAGTGTGTACCACCCCATACTGCAAAACTTCTGTAAATTTTACAGAATCTAATTCACTTTATTATTTTCCATTTTAAATACCATTTGTAACTCATAGTTTTACATATTGGGCCCCTGATAACTGACTGCATGTAGCTTGATTAGATGAGACTTGACAAAGAAAATCAAAATACAATCATATTCATGAACAATAAAAACAAAGTTAGGGAAGATGACACTGAACTACAGCCAGGGAATGAGGGTTTTTTTCCTGTTGGTTAGCATATAGCTCTAAATATAAATAAATAATAGCCTAAATATTTTGAAATCATAAATTTACTTTTTGTAGAAGTAACCAAGTTAAAAGAATACAATTGTTCTTAAATATAGTCAAGAAAATGTTTGTTTACTAGTACACCAGCTATGCAGCTTGGAAAAGATTTTAAAATAAATACCTCTCCCTAGGTTGTTTCTAATTACTATATATCTCAGGTACAGCGTACTGCTTTCCTTTGTTGCATAAGTCTGTTCTTTGGGAATTTTGGTATTTTTAATCAAATAGTGTGGGAAGTTATAAATATGAAACAACACAAAGTGCATACATCAGTAGTTGCTTTGGGGAAAAACATACTTGGAGAAAAGTTATGATGTGATCAGGGTGTTGAATAACATGGTCATTAAAATCTTCTTGGAAGCAGTGGCAGTGCAAGTAGGGAACTAATGAGGACTGGGAACAAGCCAAGGAAGTTTCTGGAGGAAGAGAAATCCAAGGGATAGAACAGGGAATCCAAACAAACATTGAGAAATGCTTTTAGCAATGAGGAGAACTGCAAGGACCATGTGGATGTTACCTGGTGTCTTTGGATTTTTAATGCTATGAAGAGACACCATGACCACAGCCACTCTGATAAGGAAAACATTTAATTGGGGTGGCTTGCTTACAGTGTTAGAAGTTCAGTCCATTATCACCGTGGCAGGGAGCATGGTTTTGTAGAGTGAGGATTTTGCTCATTATTTTCAAAGAGACAGGAAGCTACTGAAATGTGATCCGTAGTAATTAATGTGATTGGACAGGCCTTTTGAATAATACTGACTGCTCTGTAGAAAAGTGAGGGTGCATGAGCAGATGAATTAAAGGTTGTAATCTTTGAAGAGGTGAGAGTTAGAGGATTTCATTGAAAATTTTAAGGTAGAACAAAAAGTTTTTTACCAACCACATACAGAACAAGCATGTGTAGAAAAAAGAGGAAGGAGAGACGTCTTGCTTTCATTTGAGTAATTAGGTAACAAGAAGTGCTATTTACTAATTCTTTTTAATGTTTCAGAAAGTCATTTTGAATAAGGGATAATTTTGTGACTTTTTCTCAATAATTTTGAGTTTGATATTTGCCTGTTATATGTTTAACTTGAAATATTAGGTTGACAGAGGTATGTGGCTAGATTCCTTAATGCAGTGAAAAATCAGACTTTCTTTGGAAGTATTTATATTTCCCAAAACAGCATGAATATTATGATTATGATTGTTGAAAAGATTTGTAGTAAATGGGAAATTTTGTAAAGAATTTTCCTCTGACTTAAATATTTATACATTTTGCCTAATTATACAATATAAGACTATTATAATTTTAGAAGTGATAAAATGAAAATCAAGAAAAACTCATAGTAATGCTCATATCCCATGAATATACTTGTTCATCTGTTTGCGGATTTGCTTCCAGTGACTTACTATAACTTGATGGTGCCTTAGGTAATTGATCAAATATTCTCTGAAGCTGTGTTTTATTGCTGTACAATAAAAGCTACAAAAATTCAATATTCATGATATTGGTGCCACAATCAATAGCTAGTTAAGTGAACTGAGTGCAAAACTTTGAAATGAGTTGTATTTATTTAGAAATTTGTCATATGACAAAGGAAGTTCAAGTGTTAAGAAGGGATATATATATATATATATATATATATATATATATATATATATATATCAAATTGGGGGTTAGTCTTAATTTATATCATAACCCAAACTTAAGAGAAAAATTTTAAAAGTTAAATATTAAAATATTTTGCAGTTTATGTGCATTGTTTATTTTTATGTCAGCTCAACACAAGATAGACACATTTGAGAAGATATATCCTCATTTGAAAAAAAATGCCTGCACTAGATTGGCCTGTGGGATATTTTACTGGTTGATGCTTGATGTAAAAGGTCTCAGCTCATTGTGGGTGGCACGACCCCTAATGATGTGACAGACTTTGATGATCCCCCATGGAAGTCCTCACCCTCCCTGGGGATTGAATGGTGAGTGGGATGGAGGATTGGTGGGGGTCACAGGAGGGTGGGAGGGAGAGGGAACTGGGATTGATATGTAAAATAAGATGTTTTTCTAAATTAAATAAAAATTTAAAAAGCAATTTAAGCAAGTCATGAGAGGAACAAACCTGGAAACCACACTCCTCTGTACTCTCTTCATTAGCTTCTGCATCCAGGTTTGTATCTTGAGTTCCTTCCCTGACTTCCATGGATGATGAATTATAGGCTCTATGATAAAATAAACTCTTCCCCTAAGTTACTTCTGGTCATGGTGTTTCATTACAGTAATAGAAATTCAAACTAAGACACTATCCTTACCTCCTTAAACTTTTTCTCAACAGGTATTCAATATTATTAAAATCTTAGCCTTTGATGGCTTACTATCTCATTCAGATTAAGGCTAGAAATTTCAAGTGCTATCTAAAAGATTACACAATCTGAACTCTGAACCCTGTCTTGCCATCTACTTTTCTTTTCCATTCTACTTCAGATCTTCTATACCCCACCCCACATAGATACACACCATTACTCTACCTCACCATCTTTTTATTTGATGTTCACAATGCAATGTTCACATAGTGCAACAATGAACTATTCTATCATCTCCTTCATGTTTCTACTAAACAAGAAAGGGCCTTCTGTAACGATAAGTCTTTACTCCATCTTCCCAAAACCCACTGACATGTGTGTGCCCAGAATAACACACAGAGTCTTATATTAGTTTACAATGCTGCTGGCTAGTTGACTAGGATTACTTATGTGCTAGCTCAGTAATAATTATCATAAATCTATATATTTTATAAGACTTATTGAGGATGCCTTCTGCTGGTGTCCTCTTCCCAAGATCATATGCTGGCACCATAGTGAAGAGAGCAAGAGGAAGAAGAGAAAGAGAATGACTTCCTGCTTGTCATTTCTTATATTCTGAGTCTGCCTGCTATGCCACTTCCTGCCTGGATCTCTACTACATTTCCCAGAATCCTCCTTGACTACTAGTCCCAGCTATCTTGCTTTCCTATTGGCAGTACTTTATTTATCAACCAATAAAACAAACATATACACAGAAAGACCTCCCCCAGCAGCCTTCCCTTAAAACTACACTAAGAATAGTTTTACTAGAGGAAGACCTAATACCTCCATGGTCTTAAACCAATATAATTTCTAAGTGTCACCTAAATCTAAATAAATGTAGATCTCATTCCTCATCAAAAAACTTCATTTTCCAGCAGTTGTAGACCTTTACAGAATGCCACAAGTAGTTAAATTGTAGAGAACAACATACTGTGGTGTGTCAAACCCTAACAGAAACATCTACAACATAGCATCATACCCAAAGCTTAAGGAAGAGGAGGATGAAAGACTGTAGGAGAAAGAGGGCTGTAAGTTTGTACCTTCTAGCTGTGATAGGAAAGCTACACCCATGAGACCTCAACAACATGGCTATTTAAAAAATATATCAGAACTATTCCAACCGTTGAAATCAAAATGTTCATGGAAAGAATTTTACAGGGCCCTACTCCAAGATGAAGAGCTACAGAAAAATTAATAATTACTGAGAAAAGGAAAATTAATTTCCCCCAAGGATGAATCATTTGATTGGTTATTCAATGCCTAGTGTGGTCAACTCTAGAAATACACATATAAAGGCAGCAACACTGGAAGGGCTCAGTTGGTTGTAGGTATATGCCGATTCATTTATATGTATATGTAGCAACAATAAGCAAAAGAAGTTGCATATTTGGGAGTGAGGTTTAGACAAGATAGGGAAAGGAGGGAGGAAAGGGAGGTTAGTAGTGATGTAACTATATTTTAATTAAAAATAAAGTCACTCAAACCCTATGCTCTCCCACTGAGTCCTTCCCTGGGTCTCTCTTATCATCTCATTCTTATTTATTGTAATTCATCATTTTTTATTATAAGGTCTACTATGCATTTGTTTATAGATTTTCTTCCTTTATTAGAATGTTAGCTTTATAACAACAATGATTTTATTTATTTATTTATTTATTTATTTATTTATTTATAACACTCAATAACTGGCTGGTTTTATGTCAACTTGTCACAAGATAGAACCATCTGAGAGGAGGAAGCCATTACTGAGAAAAATGTCTCCATAAGATTGGGCTGTAGGCAACCTTATAAGGCACCTTCTTAACTAGTGATTGATGTGCAAGGGCCCAGCCCATTATGGTACTGTGTTCTATAAGAAAGCAGGCTGAGCAAGCCACGGAGAACAAATCAGTAAGCAATGCACTTTCCTGGCCTCTGCATCAGCTGCTGCCTCCATGTTCCTTCCTTGCATTAGTTACTGCCCTCACTACTTTGAGAACAAAGTGTGATACAGATCTGTGAGAGAAATAAACCCTTTCTTGCTTTTGGTTGTGTTGTTTTATCACAACCGTAGTATCCCTATCTAAGACAATTGATTTACTCACTGATCCTGGAACAATGACTGGCCCATACTAGGCTCTGAATCATATTTTGGTATATGAATAGGTTAATGGATGAATGCATTTTGAACATAACAGAAGACAATTGTAGATGCTATTTTTCTAATCTATGTTATCCTTTGCACAAGTAGTCCAGGACTGGATATGTTTTTTCTATAATGTTTTTTAACATAAAATGCATATATTTACAAAATGAAATAAGGCTTTCCAAAAGGAAAAAAAGCCTAAAGTGGTTTAAACATTAGCATGAAAGCAGTGAGGAAGAAGTAGAAGGCAGAGGAGGGAAAGCAACAAGAGGAAAATGAGGAGGATGAGACAGTGAGGGGGAAGAAAGAAAAGCAGGGAATTCCAAGTGAATACAAGTGTGGTTTGATTTCTCTGTTACAAATTGTTATCCGTCCAGATTCATCTGTTAAATTCCCGAGAGAGTTAAGTATGACATCCGGAGCCACAAACAGAGTGAGAAGATGAGGAGTAAATGGATGGAATGATAATGAGAAGACTCCCAGAACAAAACAAGTCTGAATCTGTGCCACAGCTGACCACACCAGACTCGCGGTTGCACCCTGTAAAGTGCGGTTGATGTTGGAGGGAAAGGAATGGCATTTTAAACCAACTGTAATCCCCCTGTTTTCTGTGGCTCTGGGAAAGCAGTATTTACAATTGCTCTCTCTGCTCTTCCCACATGGGATTTAGCCACTGTTGTAACCTTGTGCTGTTCATTGTGGAGCTGGAAAGTACAACTCCCTGACATTTAAGCTGCTTTGAAAGGGGAAATGCAACTGTCAGCTCAGGTAGCTTTAAGCTGTCAGAGCCCGGTGACTAAACCAACTCATCTCTCCTCCACATCCCCACACGAGGAGAGAAGCTGACATTTTGATGTTCCTGTAATAAGCCCTTCCCTTGCAATTCTGTGATCTTGCCAAGGTGAAGGCTGGGATCCTCTGTGGGACAGTGAGAATGAGCCTGCTCCTTCCCTTCCATGGGTTCTGAGTTATTTATGGTACAACACTGCCTGCCCATTTGGATTTGGGAATGCTCCCAAATGATCTATTACAAAGCCCAAGTTGAGAGCTGTCTCTCAAGGTTTTCACTGTTTTTTTTTTTTTCATTCTCCACTCCTCCTTATTTTGATTTAACTACCAAGAATATTTTTTTCTATTTCCTGTGACATCTAAGTCTTGATAGCAGCTTCATTTAACATGAATTTTGCTACTCCTCTATCATTTAGAAAATTCAAGAAAATAGTGCCTCCGGGTTGCAAGTAAAGACCTTCTTGTTTGGCTTAATCAGACTGTTCCATTCTGCAATGCACAATCACTGGTCAGAAATGAGGAAATGACATAAACAGCACAGGTGACAGGGGTCTCGGGACACTTGCCGAGAATTCTGTTGTGAGAACATTTTCTTTCCTTCTCAAAACATTGTGGTGTATAGCTAGAGAACTGGGAACCACCAAAGTATGTTCTCCATGAGAGAAGCAAATGCTTTTCCATAATAGAAACTGCAGAGTAAGAAAGAAGTCAGTCACTTAAGGTCATTCCCACACACCTACTTCTACGATTCAAGGTAGGTATTTATGCTGAGCTTTTAATGCAAGTCACATTTGATTCGATGAAGATACAATTTCATAATTTTTTCCACATGACATTTACTTCCTGATTCATTTAAGCCCAGGTTAGCTGTTAACAGAATCTATCATGACCTTTAATAATATTTACATATGTCTAAATTTTACTGATCATTCCTTATAAACAGATTTTAGAATAAGGAAGAACCTGCAGTTTAAAGTATATCCTTGTGAGATCAATATAAGGGCTAGCATTTAGGACATGTGTAGGCTTAATTGACATAAAAAAATGCCAAGAGTACTTTTTTTCTAATGAATTGTATTTTTAGTGTCCCCATAGCAGACAAGTTGCATATTTGCCAGTAATACTGTTGAGAGACTAATGATTCACAGGAACAGTGTATTAGGAATCATGACTTTGGTTTGTGGAACACAAAGTAACAAAAGAAAGGGGGTACTTATGACTCCAATACCATTCATTTTCTTGTCTATCCTTTGTTAACAAATATATATATATATATATATATATATATATATATATATCTTTGAATTACACATATAATACAGAAGCTATATAGAAAAATACTAAAATACACTTTTTCTCACAACTATAAATCATTTGTTGGTGAAGTTATGAGTATGTTATTTAGATTTTGTGTCTGTGCATAATACATACAAAAATCCAATCATATTAGTGTAGGCTAAGAAAAATAAAGACAAAGGTCAAATCAGTATCCTAATCTAAAGTTCTATCTATTTTGCCTTTAGAATTGTGAATCCCAACAGGCCATGGTGGTACATGCTTTTAATCCCAGCACTCAGGAGGTAGATCTCTGTGAGTTCTAGGCCAGCCTGGTCTACAAAGCTTGTTCCAGGACAGCCAGAGATAACCTGTTTCAAAAAAAAAAAAAAACTGAATCCCACTCATCAAATTAAGTACTTCATGGTCTCCTTAATCCATGAACCATTCTAGGCACATTCTTTATTCTAGATCCCCAGTATTTCTACTACCCTGGAGCTGAAATCAAAACTAGGATTGACAGCGGACTCTTTCTCCATTATTTTTCTTATTATATTTTCTATCTTTTGCTAATTCCAGAAACCAGTGTTTCCCAAATGCCTAGCCATGACCCTAGAACATCACTGTCTGGTGATGACATACTTTCTAAGCCTCCCTTGCAGCTGACCTCACCAGTTGGGAATAGAGTATAGCCCACATGTAAGAATTTGGAATTTCTGTGATCTTCCCCCCCAAACAGATATGACATAGAGACTGTAGGCTTGAATAAATTCTGAAAATTCCAATTAAAAAATCCTTCCAATGTTTTCCTAGTTCTGTGTGGAATGAAATCATTTGGATTTTATAGGTTGATTTCAGTCAAATTGACAAAGAGTCAAAAGTCTGAGAGACATATTGAGTTTTCTTGTAGCCAGCCACCCATGAAGTTAGAATCCAGTGGAAATCACATTTCTTTAGTTCGGTCATTTGCCTCCAGTAATGACTTGCTTTTGCACCGGCCATAACATTTCTCTGCCATTATGAAGATTCAGAACATTTTTGTGTATCAGATTATTCTCACTTCAACACAGTTTTCACTGCTTCACTGCCAAACCATCCAAAGCTCTGAAGTGCTGTCAGTTCACATGAAGGGACAATTTGCAGCCTTGACTGAGTAGGTGAAGTGTTCCATCAGGACTGGTTACACTCAAGTCAGGAGTGTTTACTTTTAGCTCAGAGGCCTGCTGCTATTAAAGTAGCACCTCTCAGTCTAAAGACCTCAGCTTTCCCATGGTGGGATAAGATGGGTAAGAGAAAGTGGAATGTAGCTTTTCAGCTGCTTTCTCATTCATGAAGAGTACTGGGATGGGAGGTAAGATGTGTATGCTGCCTTCCATTGAGGTCATTTGGCTGATAGGGCTTCGGTGCCTTATGTGAGACCAATTCTGGGGCTTTGACTGAAATGGGCCTACATTAAGAAAGGACCCAAATCAACTCTGACCAGGCTTTCCAAAGACTTGAGCCGTTTGCTTTTTAAGTACTTTTATTATTAAATAGAATATATGCCTATAGATAAGTTTCATAATAGTGTCAGCTTGATCAATAGCTATAAATAATACAGTAAACCTTCCAGTTCAAGCACAAGGTTGTCGATCACCATTTCAGAAACTACCAGAATCCCTTGCCATCCATTTTTGTAAACAGTATCTTGACACTGGAAATCAGTTCCTTTCATTTCAGTTTAGTAATTGTTCTAATTTATGTATCCCCAAGAACAATATTTTAGTGATGATTGCAAATAATTTACAGAAGTAATGTATTCATATATTTTAGGCAACAAAGTATTCTTTACTTAATATTAAAATTATAAATTTCGACAGTATTTCTGTATAGAGAACTATTTGGTAATTGTGTTTTGTTGTGTTTCCTAATATCATGATTCTGTTATCTGTTCAATCCATTATCAGCTAAAGTGGTTTTATAAATTTTTGGAAGACACTACTTTGACTACACTTTATTTATATTGCATGTTATGTGTGTGAAAATAATTTCCCTCACTCTGAATTTGATATTGTGTCAACAGCATAATGCATTTTGATTAAGGGAGGTTATCCACCTGATATATTTCTCTTTTTAACTTTTGGTGATTTTGTCTTTTGTATGTAATTTATGAAATCATTTTCTGCCTTAAGAACTAAAAATATTTTCCTGTGATTTTTCTTAAAAGTATTAGTTAGTTTTAAATCTTATCTACTGAAGATCAACCTAAGTATTCAAAATCTGATTTTTCCTTAATGTGGAATAAGTCATGAATTTACTTAAAATAATTCCTGTTATTCCACATGATTTATTAGGAAGTTTTGCTTCTACACTTTTCTTCCATCTATGCTTAATCCAACTGTATTTGAGAACATTGCTCTAAGACAATGTAATAAATATTACCATAGGTCTTCAATGTATAACAATGCCAGAGCAAATTTATCACCTTATCCTTCCTTTCCATAAATATTTCAAGTATATTTAGTTCTTTAAAATGTCATCTCTAATTTAAACTCATCTTATTTACACAAAGATGTTATTGTACTTAATGTATGGGTCATGTAAAGTATCATTCCATTTCTTGTGTTGTGTTTAATGTTCCTTAATCAAGTTATTCTTGATTCAGTTCTGTGTTATATTAATCTCTTGGATTTGAGATCATTCATATGATTATGTAAATGCTAATTTTAAAACTTTTTGTTGGATGTTTTGGTGGCATGTAAATTTACCATTATTTTAACATAGACATTTAGAAACTGAGCTTCTTAGTATTTGGTATTTGAATCTGAAGGTTTTATATGTGCATTAATCTAAATAAATAATATTTTTATTTTTCAAATATAAGAAGACATTTTCTTTTATTGAAATTTCCCCCTTTTCCCTCTATTGTTTTAGCTAAAACTCCAAAGAGAGTGGTGACGGGGGAGATTTTCTCTTCCTAAAAATTAAATGAAAATGAAAAGCTTTCAGCATCTGATCGTTAACCAGCATTTTGGCTGAATGTTTTTTTGTAGATACTATTAATTAATGAAGTTCCCTTGTATTCTTAGATAGCTATTTTAGAAATCAAGGTTAGGTGTCAAATTTTGTCAAATGCTTTCTCCCAATATATTAAGAATAATTTTTTACTTAAATCTGTTGATGAATAAAAATAATTATGTTCAGAGCAATAAAATTTTTTATTGCAATGATAAATGTAATTTGGCTGTGATTTAGCATTGGTATTTGTATAGTTCCATATTCTCAGAATTGCTTGTCTTGCTGGTGGGTTGCTTACAAATTTATAACTTGCTTTTCAAGTGTTAGCCTAATTTTGTTTTATCAGATTGATTAATATCAATGGCTTTTCAAGCAATGATTTATTGGACTGTAATTTTAATTTTAGTCCACTCTTCAGCATTTAAAAATGTATATAATATAACATTCATACATCACAAAGTATGTATTTAAGGCGTGTAGTATGTATCGCTGTATGCTATACATATGGCTACCCACATGTACAAGGGATAATCAAAAGATGAAAGTACCCATCATCCCCTAAGGCTTTTTCCCTGTCCCTTCACCCTCTCCCTTTCTCTAACCTATTTTCAGGTCCTTCCTCAAAGTCCTAGCAACCAGTGAACTACCTTTCAGACTAATTTGCATGCCTAGGATTTTATATAGGTACCGATACATGCTATGTACTGTATTAGGAGCCAGTCATTTCACATAGTATCTTATTCTTTTGAGAGTTATCTCTGAACAAATTGATAGCTCATTCATTTTATTTTTGAGTACTATTTTCCTATACTAGTAAAGTAACTTTATTTTATTTAGATTGATAGAGTTACATATTTTAAACAATACAATATGCACTTAGAGCTACTCTGAACATTGATATGTATTATGGATATCTATTTGTATTTGTTAGAATAAATATCTGAAAGGACTAAGACAAGGTCAAATGTGGATGTGTATTTCTCTTTTTAAAAAATAGCACAGTATTTTGCAAAATATTTTGTATGATTTTATATTACATTTAGAATTATATGAGTGTGTAGCTGTTTGATTTTTCTTACCAGTAATGTGCATTTTTTTTCAACACAGATATTTTAATTGGCAGGGAGGGGTATATCAGTGTTGTGTATTCATCTTTTTCTATTGAGTTAGGTTCTCTCTCTCTCTCTCTCTCTCTCTCTCTCTCTCTCTGTGTGTGTGTGTGTGTGTGTGTGTGTGTGTGTTTATCTATAACATTTGTTTATAATAAGTGCTTCTTCCAATCTGTGGCAAGTTTTGATACTCTCTTACTAAAATTCTTTTAGGGCCTGTGATTTGCTAATATTTGTGCTCAATCTATTGCTTCTGTTTGTTTGTTTTGCCATTCTAGTAGTGATATAAATTTGAAATAACTAGACTACTTTACTTGACTTCCTGAGCCTACTTTATTGTATATTTCCTTTCTTCCTTTCAAAAATTCCAGTTTCTCTTTCAGTATATTCAAGAAATGTTTAAAATTCAAGGCCATCAAGATGATTTCTCTGTATTCTTTTAGAAAATATCTGGTACTGGATTTTATAATTATATGTATTTTATTAATCGGGAGTCTCTAGAATAACAGAATTTAGAATATATATGAGATTTATTAGAATGATCCAATAATGGCTACCTGTTAATGGAGGTCCAAGTATATTGTAGTTGCTCAGTCTGCAAGGCTGGATGTCTCAACTAGTCTTCAGTACATGCTGCATCCCCAAAATGTAGGCTCTAATGTCAATGAAAAAATGGACTAGCTATGAAGTTGAGACCAAGCAGGGGAAGAGCAAAAGTTTCCTCTTCTTATGTCCTTACGTAGGCTTCCAGCAGAAAGTGTGGCCCAAGTTAGATACGGATTAAAATTCTGGAGTAAGGGTATGTCTTCCTTCTCCCATGCTCAATATGTGGATTAAAGGTGTGTCTTCCTACCTCAAAGATCTGGATTAGAAGCAGTCTTTCCAGTTCAAGTAAAGAAAAATTCCCTCACAGGTGTGTCCTCCAATTTTAACTTTTAGTTAATAATAAATGTAGTCAAGTTAATAACCATGAATATCTTGAGGCTGGAAAGGTGGCTCAGTGGTAAAGAGTACTGGCTGCTCTTCCAGATGACCTGGGGTCAATTTCCAGCTCCCATATGGTAGCTCATAACTGTCTGTAACTCCAGTTCTGCAGAATCTGACACCCTCACACTAATGCATAGAAAATAAATTATTTTTAAAAGGATAGCCATTAAATATTATGTATTCTAGAATTATTTTACTACCCACATAAGAGGTATGAATTTAATGAATTGAGTGTAGATTGTCATTTTATCAATCTCTTGCCAAATCTACACTTATTATAGCTTTACATTAAATCTTACCAGGTAAGAATCTTCCAACTTTATTCCTCTATTTTTATTCTATTTTCATTCCTTCTCTCCTTTATCCATCAATATTTTGAGATTGTATCTCACTATGTAGCATAAAATGACCTTGAACACATGGCATTGCTGCCCAAGCTTCCTAAAGTTTGGGATTACAAGAGTGTGTCACTACTTTGACATATTTTAGAATCCTTATATTTTCATTGTCAATTCTAAAATCAAATTGTCAGAAAAAATCAGCCTATATGAATACTCCTGTTGGGAGTTGCAACTGATGTTCCTTTGAATCTATTGATCAGTTTTGACATAATTAATATGTTAGTGATTGCCACACAATCAAAGAATAATAGTATCACCACTGTCAGAACATTAACTTCCCTCAAGCATTGAATATTTCTCAGTCTCCATACTTTGTGCAACATCTGCCATAGTTGTCACTATTTAATATTTTTTATACCTTTATCATGTTATTTTTCATATTTCAATGTATTACTACTGGTTGCTTGTACATAAAAATCCAAATGATTTTATGTTGATCTCCTTAAATCTTGCTAAACTCCTTTATTGATCTATATATCTTGTTGAATTTTTAGATAGAATGATGATTTACATTAACAAATTTTCAACAATTATTAGTAATTTTCTTCTTCCTTTCTAATAATGTGGTACTTTATCTTATCCTTACCATTTGGAATTGATTGAATACCCTAGTGTTGCATTAAACAGTAATTATTAGAATAAATATCTGTAATTTACTATGTTAGAAGAAAGTCTCAACTGTTGCCACCTGAAATTTTCATAAATATTTGTTATATTGGGATTATATCTTCTATTTCATGTTTATTCAGAATTAAGTATGTGTATTGGCTCTCCCTAGTACTTTTTCTCAATCTGTTGAGATGCCTGCATTATTTTGGGGTAGTGTGGGTCTCTATCTTTAGTTGGATTGTAAGATGAATTTTATATATAAACATACAAATAGCAAGTACATTTTGTATTGTGGGAATTATCTAAAATTAGTTGCTATATATTGCCACATATATGTTAAATTAGTGTTAAAATGCTTTTTTCTAAGATTAGGAGCAATAGAGTTACTCAGTTTTGTCTTTATGGAATAGCTTGGTATCTGTCAGAGTGATCTAGTTCTCATTGAATGTTTTAAAAAGTGATCTAATTCAGTTTTCTGGAAGAGCTTTCATTTTGACATATTTTACAACCTGTACTTGTTAAATATTTATAAATAATCTTGCATGCTAGAAGTTAATGTATATTCTATATGAGATGAGTCAATTGTGGTAATTATGTTTCTCAAATATTTAATATTCTTCCTCCTTTTAGAATACTTAAGTATCAATTTCTGAGAGAAGGGTGTTTTTCTTTTTCTTTCTAACTTTGGAGTTTTCTCAAATTTTCTTTGTGTTCCTATCAATTTTTCTTTGAATAATATGAGGACTTCTTGAAATATACACAGGCTTTTAAGTTGTCATGTCATTTTACCCGTTCAATGTTTTATTATTTTCAAATGATTCCTTTTAATTTTCTTTATGTTAGAGTTAAAAATTAAGAAAATTCTTGCATCTTCATCATTTGTAGCACTAATATTACCCATTTACGTTTTCCATCTTTTATTCAATAAAATTTTTAAATTAATTTTTATTTAAATTAAAACAATCTTATTTTACATACTAATCCCAGCTCTCTCTCCCCCCATCCTCCCATCCCCCACCATCCCAGCTTTTTAAAAGTATCTCTTCTGCTAACAGGGTTAGCCTAACAGGTATTACTTACTTTATAGACTTGGGTTTCATTTATTTTTATATATGGATAAATAGTACAGGTTTGTTTTATTTTAATTATGAAGATGTGTCTTCTCTATGGGGTATGTACACAGGAGAGTAGGTCACAATAGGGGCAGAATCATCAGATGTCCCTGGAGCTGGAGGTACAGGTGTTTGTAAGCTACACTATGTGGGTTCTAGGAACAAAACTCAGAAGATCTTGATGGGAAGTGTGTGTTCTTAACCCCTCAATCACATCTTCAGCCCCTGGGCATTTGTTTATATCTACCCATTCATTTACAACTTTCTTGGCTCCTCACATTTCAGAGCTCATTCAGTCAGAAATTACTTTATTAGGATCTAAAATATAGTCTTTATATTTTTTTGTAAAATTCTCCTGCATTTAAATTTTCTAATATTAATTTTAGTAAAGTATCATTTTGCCTTTTAAAATTAAAAATTATTTTACTTCCGGTAGAATTTTAGCCTTACAGTTACCTTAAACATATTTTTCATAATACATAAATTTTGTAACTATAGCATATAAATATGAATTTATATATTGCTTAATACAAAATATTTGTGCAGATTTAGCCAACCAGAGATTCCTCACACATCCTCACAAGTTCCTCACACAAGAAATAAAAAAGTGTCAGTGAAATGCACTGCTGACAAACTCAGAGTCAACAATGTGTGTTCATGTAGCATTAAAGCAAGTAGTCAAAGTACTTCTTATGAGCCCAGATTTGAACTCCCAGATTTTCCCCTGTTTCTCCAGTCTCTTTGTAGCAAATGATTTCAGGCCTATTTGTAAACAGTCCATTGTAGGAGTCTGAATATATGCCTCTATTATGTCTGTCTCTTTTGTTCCTGTGTCTGTGTGTCTCCAAAAAGGGCTTTTGCTTTGTATTTGTTCAACAGCACAGAAGCCATCACATGGGGGAAGAATAAGGAATACTCTACAAATCTCTAATAGGATTTTAGGAAAATTTAAGTCAGTGACTCCAATTGAACCCATCTGACCCAGATAACAAACAAACAAATGTTATTAAGCAATATCCATATGTTTCTTTCAACATATGGCAGATAGTTGTTTTATAGGGCTGCTTTTATCTTGCTTGCTATTTCCAGAAAATGATTATTATCACGCACACAAACACATTGCTGTCTGTGTCAAGGGCATGAAGAATACATAACTTAAGATTGCAGTTATGCATTAATTTAGTTTTAAAAGCAGACTACAAGGGAAATCTAAGGAAAATAAGTTTGGTTGTTACATTGTTCCTTTAAAGGCAAGTTAAATAAATGATCTGAACACACAGAGGAATAGAATATAAAAACAGGTTAGTCTTAAGTGACATAAGGGTGTATTGTGAATTTTGGCTGTGGGGTCTAGCAAAATATTCAGTCTGTTAAGATCTAAGTGGCATTTTCATAGTAATGTATTGCCACAGATAATCCAACTGTGTTGTTGGATCTTAAGTTATACACTAATACAGACTAGTGCTTATCATGTAATCTTTAAATCTAGAAAAAACTCAGAATGTTGAAGCTGGCACATATTTGCATTACAACATAAGAAAATAAATGTGATTCCTTGTAGGATACAATTTCTGGCCTTCTATAATTAAATTAATTGTGGGTTTTCTTAATATCCAACAAGATCACTGTGCTGATGAATTTGATGAACTTCAAGAGTGACACTCATATTACTGACCAAACAGTGTCCCATGTACTGACCAATATGTATTTCTGAATGCCAGGAACTATAAAATCAAAATTCTCTCATTCTCATTTTAAAAGGAGTATTTTCAGTGAGGAGGGTAAGTTATTATTTCTGAATTATGGGCAGAGGTCTTGTCAGTAGGAAGTGGAAGAGAAGTAGTGTTGAAGCCATCCATCTTCAATATGTTGTGGTTTACCAAGGGTTTTAAGTCAGTATTATTTCATTTATGAAATTGAGAGTCCTGTTCTTTTTGGTATATGTATTATAGGATTGTAATATCATTTTGATAGATTTTAGTTTCCATTAATGAGTATGAATTTCCTTCTTTATCTCTTAAGACTAGTTTTTGTTTGTAGTATTTTTATCACATATTAGAATATGTGTGTCTAGTCACAGTTCCATTTGCTTTACATACTTCTTTTCATTCTTTTACCTTAAGTTAGTGACTATTGTTAATGGTTACATGTTTCTTGTAGGCAGCAAAATGATAGGTTATCTTTTCTAATCCAATCAGTAGTTCTTTGTCTATTAATAGTTGAAATAATTACTATTAAGTTTTATCATCTATGAGTATAATAATGTCTTTAGAATGCAGTTAAAAATTATACTTATTTATTTAGTAAAGTGGTATTAATATTTTTCTTTTCTAATGTCTATGGCCTCATGGGCCTTGGGCAGTCAGCTAGGTTTAATATATCAGGCATTAGGGTTCTCCTAATGAGCATGCCTTAAATACAAATAGATGGTTGTTTGTTGCCCACTAGATTTAAGTACCACTATTGTCCCTTTCAAAATATTTTGCTTGTTTGATCATTGTTGTGGTCCATAGACAAAGTAGCTGAGTGGGATTTTTCTCACTTAGCAGCTTAGAGAGCTTATTGCAGCACTATGAACAGTAGTATTGGAAAGGAGGTTGCCAGGTTGGATTCTGTTTGATTAATCCAAGTTTTGTGCCAGAAGTGTGTGGTACTTATAGCAATAAGTCATTCAATACCTGTTGGGAAAGGGAGAATTAATGTTCTCTAAAAGTGACCACTGATAAGTTATCCAATCCTTAGTAGTCAACCCTGAAATTATATACATATGAGTAGCACTAAAGAGAATCAGACAATCAGTTAGTTACAAATAGATGTGCAATGATATATAATAATAATTATTATAACTATAATTAAAGAATAAGTTCCATGAATTTGCAGTGAGTGAGTGGTATAAAAAAAAGGGTTGGATAGAGGAGAGAAGGGAAAATAATTAAAGTACAGCACTCATACCAGAATTTTTTTTAAAAAGGTGAGATATTTTAAAGCATTATTATTGAGCCATTTTTATTAATTCTTGTTGTATTATAAACATTGTAGAAATCCAAATGATCATAGGGCATTATTTTAAAAATATTTATTCCACAAATCTGGAAAATCTAAAGCAAATGTATAAATTTCTAGATCTACACTAGCTACTATGTTTACATAAAGAAGTGAATAATAATAACAGAGTCATAACATTCAATAAGAGATGTAAATAAAAATTTCCCAACTGAAGAAAACCATGTGCCAGATGTATTCAGTACAGAATTCTTCCAGATCTTCAAATGAAAACAAACACTAATATTTCTCGAACTGTTCAACAAAACAGAAAGAGAAAGAATACTTCTACATTCTTTTTTGCAATACCAATACTTCCTTGATACCAAAACCAGGTAAAATCTCAACTCAAAAAAAAAAGAAACATATCCCTCAAAAAGCTGATATCTCTGATTAACTTGGATGTAGAAATTATCAATAAAATAAGTGTAAACCAAGTTCAATAGCACATCAAAAAGATTATCCAATGTGACCAAATCAGCTTTATCATAGAGATGTATCCTGACACCACTATTCAGTGCAAGAACCTATAGCTAGATCGGACATAGCAGAAAACCTGCTGGTGTAATTCTGTAGAGGGACTTAGTATTTAACCAACTGTTAGTTACTTACAAATCAGTGCATCTCTCAAACCTCATGAGAGAAGCTCCTTTTCAACAATGGGTTGCTTTTAACACAGACCCACAACTAGTCAAGGTGCAATCAGCATACAACCGAGGATGCCTCAGCATTAATTGGGACATCTATAACATTCATTACTCAGAGATTATTAAGGAAGAGAAGGCAGAAAGACTGTCAGATTGTAAGAGCCAGAGGTGGTGGATGACTATAAGAAAATAGTTTTTCCAGATATGGTAGGGCAGTCGAACTATTGAGTTTACAGTTGCTGTGACAGTGTGCCCAAGACCTTCCTAAGCTCATGCTAGATAAAGTATTGGCATGGAGGGAATGGCTGGTCACAAAGTCCCACTCTTAGCAGAGGAACTCTTGGTAATTGATAGAGGCCAGGAATAAGAGAGCTAATTTTCTTGAAGTGTGTAGTCCCTGGTCAGTGCAGCATGCTCTGGGAGATGGCACACATCCTGGAGTATAGAGCCAGCACTTATTAGACTGGAAGGGTTGCAAAACCAAAGACACAAAGTTGTGTGAGTATGGAATGGGGAATGCGAGGACTAGGGGATGTGAAATAATAGGGCATAAATGTAATGCATAAAATTCTCCATGAATACATTAAAACTATGTATTAAAAAAGAAATAATATTTCAATGTTTAGTGACTAGCTACCATATCAATATGCAAACAATAAATGAAACACTGAAACCTACAAATCTTTGCACAGAGCTGCCAAAATAAAGGTATAATCTGGTCAAGACTACAGTAATGTAATTCCTGAAGAGCTAAGTTACAGTGGTAGTAGATAAAGTATCTTCCTGATAGTAATGAGATTTAACATGTCAGAGGATTGATTTGTGTTAACAAATGCTGGAATCAACCTCATTGGAGAAATAAGAAGAGTCACAGAAGGCAGTACCTTTGGATCTAAAATGGTTCCAACAGAGGCTTTATATATGGCAACTGGACACCCTGCAGTGTTTCAATGATGCATTTATTTGCAAGATCTTATTACTTTATGAAAAGTTATTGCTCACCCTCTGGAAATACCTTTTACCAAACAACATATCTGAAATCCATGCACAGGAGTGACAGGAGTGGAACCATAGCTAAGGTAACACAGCTCATCTTCATGTTAAATTTCAGATCTTCCAGTCAAGGGCATTCTTGCCACTGAGCTGATTAGCCATGAGTCTCTGAGAATTTAATCAACGCAGTGCTGCCTCTTCATAGTGCAGGATAGGAAGGCAGACTCCCCTACCTGAATCCATACCCTGGGGTCATATGCCACTGTGCAGCTCATGCTTAACCTTCTCTTAACCCACAGCTACTGGATCTTTGCTAACCTTCAATGTTTTCTAGTAAGGGGTTTGGGGAAACTTTATTGAACAATTTCTTTCCCTGATTCAAGAACAGTTTCTTAAATTTTATGTCAGGATTCCAGGAGAGAAGCAGTCAATATTCATGTTTTTTGTGGGAGTTTTAATCAAATTTTAAAAATAACTATTTATTACTTTGTATAAATATATGCATGAAGAATTAAATAGGTATGCTAGGTCTCTCTTATATGGAGGGACATGGTTTCTTTCTGAAAACTCACCCTTTATTGCTCTGGGTGCTTTGTGTTTGTGTGATTGTGAGTCATCTTCATTTTGTGATATAGTAATTCAAACATGAGTGTTTTCATCATGAAAATGAGAAAGAACTCCCAACTCTTTTTATGAGGAACATTGTCCCTTGAACATGAGGTGATCATATCAGCTGAGGAAAAATTAATAAGGAAAACTAAAACTTGTTTGTAGCACAGAAACTGAAGCTCTAAATTTATTTAAATGCTTTCAGTTTTCTATTTAAATTCCTGTGTCAAGTGATAGTGGAAGAAGAATTTATAGCATCAAGGATAATCTGAGGAAGAATGGGGCTATGATAAAATGAATGAACAATACATCCTCAGGGCGTGCCACGTCTTCCTCAAGGTACTTTTAATTGGATGAAATGAAAAGAGATTGAATAAACAGACTTATGTAGAAGGCTCTATATTCTAATATAATTTGTGATGTATGGTCTAGTTTATCCTAGTATGAAGTATATGAAATGTAAACTGGGAATTCAGACAAGAGCTAAAGAGAAGCAGAAGGCTGGATTTACTATCTATTGCTGTGCCAACTAGCATCAGGCTGGAATGGCTTGTTAAATTCCCCTTCTATTATTAATTTTTCTTTTCATTTTTTGCTGGATAGACTGTCTTGCCCCTTAAAAACAATTTTTTCAATTCTAGGAATAACAATTATCTTTGGGAAAGAAGAGAAAATTTCTTAAGGGTTGATGTTAGTGATAAACTTTTTGAACAATTATTCAAATACTCTAATAATTTACACTAGTCATTCTTTCAAAAAACAATAGGTATTTTCTAGGTAAAGTGATTGCAATATATTACATACAGTATATGATATAATAGTATTTTATTAATATAATGTAATTCTATCAAATAGTAATAATAATATCATATATATATATATATATATATTTTTCATGGCTTTTGTGCTAAGTACTGTTTCTGATCAATACTGACTCACTATTGAAAATTAAAAATTACTAATGAAAAATAATAGTAATAACATTTTCAAAATGTCAGGATCCATTGAAGGCAATACCTATTAGTATTTAGATGTTTCTTCTTCCAATTTTTTTCTCAAATGGTGCTAACTTAACACTTAGTATATAATTTTCCATATCAGAAAATTGTATCATCAGGACACAACACACACCTGTAGAGAAGCAAGGAAACAAGGAGGACCATAAGAGAGACATACACAGTCCCCCGGTGAAGCCTAAAAGACAAGAGCCCCTGAACAAATTGGGAGCATGGTGGGGAGAGGGGGGTGAAGTAGGAAAAAGAGGAGAGGAAAAGACAAGGAAGGAATAGAACATGAGGGATCAGGAAGATTGCGTAAGGAGAGGAATAGAGGAGAAGAAGAAAAGAGACACATCAATAGAGGGAGCTACTATAGGTTTAAAGAGAAATCTGGCACTAGGGAATTGTACAGAGATCCACAAGGATGACCCCAACTAGTAACCTAAGCAACAGTGGAGAGGCTACCTTAAATTTCCTACCCCTATCATGAGAATGATGACTACCTTAAAATCCATCCAGTAGCTATGAAAGCAAAAGCGGAGATCCACAGCCAAGCACTGAACCAAACTCCTGGAATCCAGTTTCAGAGAGGGAGGAGTGACCAACAAAGGAGTCAATACCATGCTGGAAAAACCTGCAGAAACAGCTGACCTGAGCAAGTGGGAACTCAAGGACCCCAGTCTGACATCTGGGGAACCAACATAGGACCAAACCAGGTGCCCTGAAAGTGGGTGTCAGCTAGGAGCTCTGGGCAGTCTATGTGGCCTCTGGCAGTGGAACCAGGATGTGTCCCTAGTACATGAACTGACTTTGGGGGCCTATTTCCCATAGAGGGATACTCTCTTAGCCTAGATATGCAGGGAAGGGCCTAGGCCCTGTCCCAAATGACTTGACAGATTTTGATAATCCTTCATGGAAGACCTTACCCTCCCTGGGGAGTGGATGAGGGATGGGATGGGGGCTCCGTGGGGGGCATAGGAGAATGGGAGGGGGAGGGAACTGGGATTGATATATAAAATAAGACTCTAATTTAAATAAAATTTATAAAAATGTATCACTGTTTTAACGACTAAAAATAGTGTGCAATAATTAATAAATAAAATTTCTAGTGTGCTCACCGGTAACTTCGAGTTCTTTCTTCCTTTATATTTGTGCTTCATGATTTTTTAGAAGAAAATCCAGGAAGAGCACTCCTGGCCCAAAGGGAAGACATATGTTTAAGGCATTTGATGCAGTTGCCAAATTGCCTTTCAGGAAAGTTGTACCAATTTAGAGTCCCATTAGCTGTGCATCAGAATATCTGTTTCCTCCAACTCATGCTGTCACTCACTTTTTGTCAGTCATTTTAATATTTGTCAATGTAATAGGCAAAAAATTATGTCTCATTTTATTTGCATTTGTTTAAAGTTAAATATGATTTCTTCTTTTCTGAACTACCTATTGGATCTCTGATTATTTTTACCACAATATGTTTAATAATATCTCACAATCTGAGACAACTCTTTGAATAAAAATATGAAGTTATAACAATGTTTCTCTTGATTTTCATTTAAATTTCATAGTATTACTTTTCATCCCATCTATACTATCTGGATGTTTTCTCAATGGATCAGAAACTTTTACACTTGTTTTTCAAATCAACCAAGACACTAAATATATATAAAATACAACTTTTATCAAACACCTACAGCATCCTGCCTAGAACATCAATGACCCTTATATAGAGTGAATACCAGCCTTCTGTGATTCATGAGTGTAGAGAAGGTATTTTTTTTCTCTATAAAAACAACTTAAGCAGCTAAATAAGGTCCTTAACAATTGGCCACAAATGACTAGAAGTTGAATTAAAACTAACAAGTTTCTTGCCTTTTGCACTTATTATCAAATTAGAGATAATTAGACATAAATAAATAAATGTCTTTATAACCAATCATACTGTATGTCCTGCTCTTGTGGCAACATCTTCCAATCAGAACACACAAGTTCTCAGTATAAATCATTACCAGTCCTCTGCTTCCCTTGTGTCTGTCCTTAAACCCAAGAAATGAAAACTGACACCCTTTTCTACCATACTCAGATTAAGTAAGTTTTGCTTTTTTGACTTTTCTGGCCTTCACCCATCTGTACCACCCTCTGTTTCTGGGATGGTGAAGACTTGCCCCAAGCCAAGTTAAAAAACAGTGACATCTTGAAATTTTTAGGCAAATGGATAGAACTAGAAAAAAAAAAAAAAGGAAAAAAATCCTGAGTGAGGTAGCGCTAACCGAGAAAGACAAATATGGTATGTACTCACTCATAAGTGGGTATAGCTGTAAAGCAAAGAATAAGCAAGCTACAATCCATAACCCCTGAGAAGCTAGGTTTAAAAAAAAAAAAAAAGAGGCCCCTAAGAGGGGCACACATGAAGTGCCCCAGGAAGGAAAAATATTTAAGATCCCCTGGGTAAACTGAGAGAAGGACTAGAAGGGAGGGGATGGGGATGGGAACTTGAGGGATATAGAAGGCTGAATTTAGGAAGGAACTGGGGAGAGAGCTATGAAAGTGAAATCTTGATAGAGGAAGTCAGTATGAGGTTATGGAGAAACCTGGTGCTAGAGAAATCCCCAGGAATCTACAAGGATGACCCCAGATAAACTCCTAGAAGTAGTGGAAAGTGTACCTGAAGAGCCTTCCCCTTTAATCACATTGATGAGTGCCCTAATTGTCATCATGGAATCTACATCCAATGATTGATGGAAGCAGATGCAGTGACCCACAGCCAAGCCCTGGGTTGAGCTCCTGGAGTTCAGCTGAAGAGAGGGAAGAATGATCATATAAACAAGGGAGGTCAAGATCATGATGGAGAGAATGAGGGACAGCTGACCTGAGCTAGGGGGAGCTCACTAACTATGGACGGACAGCTGAGGTACCTTCATGGAACCAAACCAGGCTCTCTGAATGTAGGTGACAGCTATGTGGCTTCATATGTTGGAGGGCCACTGGCAGTGGGACCATGACCAATCCTAGGTACATGAACAGGATTTTGGGAGCCCATTCCTTATGTTGGGATTCCTTGTTCAGCCTTGATACAGGGGTGAGGGGCTTGGTCTGCCTCATCTTGGTATGCCAGACTTTGTTGACTCCCTAAGGAAGTATTTCCCCATTCTGAGGAGTGGATGGGGGAGGAAAGAGTGAAAGGTGAGGCAGCAGGAGAAGGAGCGGTGGGGAACTGTGGTTGGTATGCAAAATGAAAAAAAAATTAAATAAAGAATCAGAAATCATCCTGGCACTAAAGTCATAAGTACATGCCGCCACTCACAACTTTAGATATGAGCTTTGGGGACTCACCTCAGGTTTTTGTCTTGCAAGGAAAACACTTTCTCAGGCTCCCTCTGTACTCCCCAGAGTCAACATGCTAAACAGATGCTTCTGTAACTTTGCTAATATTGACCTGCCCTGAAAACCACTACTCTTGATGTGCTAAGTGTTGAAATTCCATTGGCAACCTACGTAAAAGTAAAAGTTACAAAGAAGGCAAGGAAGAAAGAGAGATGAGGGAGTAATGCTCCATTAAATAGAAGGTGGAAAAAAAGAACAGGAAGCTTCAGGCTTTCCTCCTGCTTCATCTTTTCAATAAGCTTTAGACAATGACCAAACTTTTCTTTGAAACATATGCAAACACTTGGCTTGTGTGGTCTCTATGTCTTGTAGATATGTTAAGCAGAACATTCTGTCACAGGGGTGCCCAAGCAAACACAGGTCACCTTAGCCACTCAGTTAGGAACCATGCTTTCAACATCTGGGTGAGCACTTTAGCACATCAGCCTTGCTGTAGGCTGTTTATAAAGAGAATCTTAAAGAGGGAAATGGAGGAAATATTGAACTTCCTTTTAGACACATGAGACTTCCATTTTACATAGGTGTATATGTTTCCTATTCTTAATTGCTTCATAAGCTCCTGTTTGCTTGTTTGTTGTATTTTAAGTTAAATGGAAGAAATAGCAACATTTAATTCCTTGTAGTTGTGATCCAAATTTTTTAGGGAAATGGGCATAAAACATAAATTCCAGTTTTCTTTTCTATCACATTGATTATTATCTATGCACTGTTTTCATTTCATTGCTTACATTCTATAAGTTTTTTCTTTCTCTATTTTTTTCTGATAACTGAAATTCAACTCAACTTTTTAATTTATTTATTACATTCTCAGAGGGAGATTTGTGCCATTTCAGCACAGCAAAGAGCAAGAAAGGGTTCCCCTTCTATAGACTAGGTTTCCTGCTACATAAATGTTACGATAAATCTTTCTGCCAAAAGCCGCTGAGCCCCACTGCCACGTGTAAGCTTTACGCCAGCCGCCTGCCCAAGTTAGGCCCAAATGAATACACAGAAACTTGTATTAGGTACAAAGCTGCTTGGCCAATGACTAGGACTTCTCATCTGCTAACTCAGTCTTAACTATCATAAACCTATATATTTTATAAGACTTATCGGACACCTTTTTGGCATTCCCTCCTTGCTGGGATCACATCTTGCCGCTGGAGCAGGAGGGGAAAAAAAGGGGCGCTTCCTGTTTCTCCTTCACTTAAATATGAGTCTCCTTGCTATGTCACTTCCTGCCTGGATCACACTTCTCTACTACATTTCCCAGAATCCTCTTTGACTCCTAGTCCCGTCTACTTGCTGTCTCATTGGCCAAACAGTATTTTATTTAACAATCAATAAGATAAATATACACAGAAGTACTTCCCCATCACATAAATTTGGGGTAAAATTAATCAGTAGTTTATAGGTAAACACATGTAATCGTAAGAAAATTTGCATATCTAATGTAACAACTGAGTGAATTAAAGTATGTAAAGCATTTGTAATTATGATCAGAATTTAAATAGGCATATCCCAAATATTAACTTTTACTATTGTCATATTACAATGCCACAGTGAAACATCTCTGGAATTAGAACTGTTTTGCTCATTCAAAAGTTATAAGCTATCATTTGATTTAATATTCTCAGATTTTTATAATTAATACAACAATTTTGTGATGAATGTCTGGAATTTTATTTTATGTTCTTAAGTAATAATGTTAAAACATTATGTACAAGTTTTGGGTGAAAACATGTATTCTTCTTTGGGAATGCCTTTCACTCTTGAGAGATTTTTTCTCATGTTTGCCTAATAAATCTACATTCCCTGTAATAAACAAAAACTCTGCAGTTTTCCAAAGAAAATAATAGTAACAAACACCTATTGTAAACCTACATATATGAACTAATGTACACACATACACAGATATATATACATATATACATATACATATACATATACATACATACATATATATATATATATATATATATATATATATATTTATTCCTTAAAATAATCACCTAGGGCCTATACTATCTCTATGAATAGATGAGTAAATTTTCTTGCAGTGGTAAATAACTTTCTCACCTTGACTGTTCACAAATAATAGAGCAACAAATCACTGGCAGCTATTTTTGGATTGATAATTATCTTCCTCTTTGAGGGGTCATCTAACCCCAAATGCAAGGCTCTTTTTGCATGATACTGAATGACAGCTACACTTCCAACTACAATCTATGGACATGAGGGAAATGCATGTCATTGAAAGTCATTCTCCTGTCTGCTAGAAATGATAGAAAAACTGCTCCAATACCCAATGTCTTCGGAAGTAAAAGTAAGTTGGCTTTTAAAAATCTTGTTTTCTGTTGAGTACCTCATACTTCCAAATGTTACTTTTTATAATAGACTTGATCACTTGGAAATATCATTTATAGTCAATTCGTGGCCTAGAAATAAGCTATTAATGACACAACTCAAGAGGAAAACACTTTCTGAAAATCTTTCTGCCTCAGTTTTGAGCATGGCAATTGTCAGCTAATTTTAAATTAATAATATCCAAAAGATTTCTCACCCTCTAAAATTAAGAAAACCCAAAGAACAACCATGGTGAACAAATTTACTTCAAAATCATTTAGTCTCATCATCTTATTTGACGAGTGAGTTATTAGTCTAAAACTCTTAATGAATTACAATAGAAATATAAATTCTCACAGTGAAAATTCTGATAGATGTATTTTTTTTATATTTTCATATGAAAGGAAGGACCAAATCTCTCCTCGGGTTTGTAGTTCCTTTCTTTCCTTCTGCTAAATCTGTTCTGAAATGTTTGACCTCCATATTTAGACCAGCTGTTATTTCATGCAGAGAACCTCTAAATATTAACAACATTGAAATAATGTTGGGAAATGTAGAGCACTTCAAAAATATTGTACAAACATTGGTAACAAATTCTGGTGAAAATACAAATGACATCTTGAAAAGTCTAGGGACAAGAGAAAGCATAGTGGTATCTCTAGTTTCAATGTTATGGACTATAAGATGATGAGTTGAGTCTGTTACAAAGCCTGTATAGTTTTCATACTTAAAGAGTAGCATGAACAATACAGTGTGGTATTTCCTGAAGAACAAAGCTTCCTTCAGACATTGCTTCAAATTTAGTGTATTGCCATAATTTTCGAATCCCTTCAAAATTCAAATACAGCTTCATCTGTAAATTTATTTAAAATGAAATATGATTAGTAAACCTTTAAACTGCATAATCTTTTGGAGAGATATTTTAGAATACATCACATTTATATAATCTTTACATGAATCATCAATTCACCTTTTCTTTTGATTTCATGAATCTATTGATTTCCTTACTCGAATTTGACTCCAAAGCACCTCTAGGAATCAACTTCAAGACATTCTGCTTTAGCTTAAAATAAAACTATTGTCTTTTCCCCTGACAGGAGGCATTTCCTTTAGCTTCCTTCTCCTCTAGTCAGTTGGTAGAATAAATAAATATCCAGGGCAAAAATAAGAAGGAATAAAGAAAGCATGGCATACATTACCTCTCCACAGATTGTGAAATCATCCAAAGTGTAAACATTCTTCTTTAGGGACAAGAGAAGAAGTGTGATATGGGGCTCTCCAACCTAAGAGTGGATTGGAAGGCAGTTCTCTTTTCATATGTAATTCCTTAGTAATAGCCAAGGGCATAATTTATTTATACATATTAAAAATGTATAACACTTCCTTCAAAGTTAATTCCAATAAGATTAAATTATAAACTAAATTAGTATTTTAAAACCTTTCAAAATATATAATCTACTAGAGTGAAAGAATGTTGCTTATCTATGTTCCATTTTTCCCCCTTTTGTGCTTTTATTGTCCTATTATGTCCATATATTACTATCACTACTGTACAAGGTTATAATTATCACAATGCACTCTTTTGTTTTAAAGAATGAAAGAGACAAGCAAGCAAGGATGTATATATGTTTATTATGTTAAGCCTGTCATTGCTGGTTGTCTTCATTTGTTTCTATGGATTCTAGTACCCATCTGCTATCCTATGTTCATTCCAATAGAGTTTTGTTCACACCCACATCCTTTGTTCTGTTATTACCAAATATAAATCCTTCTGTATATTATAGACCCAAAATTCATGTGTGGTCTCCCCTCAGTATCATCATGAATTTGTATTCCAAAACCCTCAGAAAAGTTGAGCTCCTTAAAAGTCCAAATAGCTTGTAGAAAAATAATGCAGGTTTTACATATAATCTATGCACATTCTTTGATGTACCTTTTTCAATTCTTTAAGTGCCTAGCAATGTACACATTGTATAAATGGTTGCTATATGAAACTGTTTGGAGAATAATTAAAAGAACACTTTGTATGTATTCAGTGAATATGCTATAAGAAACTTTTTTTCCAGGTCTTCAAATGAGACTTAGCAGTTAAACGCTCATACCACACTTTTAGGAGACCATATTTTGCTTCCTGTGAGGCTCTTTATATTAGACTCTATCTCCAGAAGATCTGATGGATCTTCTGATCTCCATGGACACACACACACACACACACACACACACACACACACACACACCATGCATTATTCACACAATTAAAAATAAAGTCTTAAAAAAAAAAAACACTTTCAACCTGCTATTGATCGGATCCACGGGTGTGCAATGTAGTTACAAAGAACAAAGCCAACTGTGTATTTGCATTTATAGTCATTAAATTTCTTTTTTAATGATTCAAGAAAGGGATGAAATATGCAATTATGCATTTATAATTATATAATTGCTATTATTGATAGACATGACATTTTTGCACAGATTCAAATACCATCTGGTGTCACTAACTCTTTGGCTAGAACTTCTTGCAGCACTCTTTATCACTTGGGTCTGATGCAAATATTTTCTTTTTAGTTTTCCCTCACCTGGGATAATATGAAAGTGATTTTGTTGGGTAAAAGATTGCTGGTCAGGAAGCATTCTACAGGATATTTTGTTGTGGGCATTTTATTTTTTTCAACAACTAAGTATATTGACTATGCCTTCCACTCATTATCCTTTGCTTTGACAGATAAGAAATCTGTTACCTTTATCATACTTCCTTTGGCCTTGACAAATTTTCTCTTACTGCCTTCAATATTTTTCTCATTGCCTTTCAATACTTTTTCTAAACTGTCTGTGTGTGGATCTTTCATTTGACTTTGATTATTCACACTTATTTAATTAACTTTTGGAACATGTGAAATAATTTTGTTGAACTTGGGGAATCTGTAGACATTAATTCTTACCTTTCTATTCTTTAGCTCAAGGTTTCAATTCATGTCAGTTCATTTTTTTTTAACCTGTGTGAGGTAAGGATCACAGTCAAGAAACAAAGTAAATTTGCTACCCAGGGGTATGTGGTAAACAAACAAAGGAATGAGATGTGATGTCTATTATCTTCTTCAAGAGCATACCCTCAATGACCAAGTATCTGTTTTTTAATAGTTCTAACACCTCCAAAATGTGCCCTAGTGTGAAGAGTAAGCCTTCAACACAGGCTCACCGGGAGATTAAGACACAAACTCTTTCACATGTGCATTTCAGTTATTACTTTACTTTGTATAGTGGCTATTTAAAATTTTATTTAAATATAACGGCTTCTATTCTCCAACTTTATTTTCTACCTACTTGGGATATTCCCTCCCTTCTTTCTCTATCTGCCTTTCTGTTTCTTAAATTTGCCCATTGTAGATAATACGTTGTAGCAACTTTGGCTTGGGGATTTTTTAATATAAGATTTTTATTAATTCTTTGAGAATTTCATATCATGTATTTTGATGACAGTCACTCCAAATTATTCTCTGTAACTCCTCCCAGATGGCACCACCACCCTTTATCACCCAAATTATATTCTATTCTTTAATAAATCATTAAGTCTAATTTGTGTTTCCTCCATACTCCTGGGTATGGGACCATCTACTGGAGCATGTTGATGTACAGGGAGGCCCATGCCTAATGAAAACTGACTACCTCTTTCCTAAGAAGCTAATGACTGCAAGCTACTGAGCCCCTCCCATTCCACACTAGCCTATTAAGTGCCTTGATCTTTTATAGGCAGTCCCGCTAGCTGTGAGTTCATAAGCGTAGCACTCCTACCATGTTAAGAAAACACTATTCCATTACAGTTATCCCTGATTTCTGGCTCTTACAGTCATCTGAGTCATCTGATCCTTCTTCGGCCACAGTCCCAGTGCCTTGAAAGGGGTGACATAGATGTCCCAATTATGATGTCCACTTATGCTCTATAGTTTGACCAATTGTAAGCTTCTACATTAACCATAGACCAAATGCTCAAAGAGACTTTGTTCAATGAGATCTGAGAACGGCACTGATCTATGGGTGGAAAGACACAAATTTACATGGTACTATGTCCACTTAGCAAAATAATGTTAGTGGTTTGACTTCTGGGGCGTGTGTGCTTCCCAGTTAAGAGTTCTTGGCCAGGTTTATCATCCCAAATATGCCATGTACATCCTTCTCTTGTAGTGGGCCTGAAATTCAATAAGGAAGCCATTAGCTACCCTCATAACAAGTATGCCACTATTACACCACACCTCACTGTGTCGTGTCAGTCATTACTGTAGTTCATAGGGTTCAGAGATGAGTAACACTGTTGATGAGATTATTTTTTTACCTAGAAGCCTCTATAGAACTTTCTAGTACTATGAAAACTAGCCAGGAGTGAGGAATCTTCATGGTCAGTACCAACTTTATTTCTCCATTCCCTTTGACCAATGTGTATGATGTCTTCAGCAATAAGGCCTTAGTATTAGATAGTATTTGGAAATTAAGAAAAATGGCAATATCCTGCAGTTTTGAAAGTCTCTGGGAGACTCCTGAGCAACAACTCAAGGATATCACACACCTGGCACTAGGGCTTTTATTGGGTAACCTATGTAAAAGGAACATAGTCCCCTGTGAAGGGTAACTCCAATTGAACATGCTCACATATACAAACACACACAGGTTTAGAAAGCTTTAAAATAGTAGCTTTCCATATGTATTTTCTCACTTAGGTACTAACTAGGCTGGATGCTGATTAACTTCTGAGATCAGATAGGATCAGGTATATTCACAGTGGTATGGCCATTGACCATACAGCTTTGCAAACAGCCTTAATGTCAGTTATCTGTCAGCTCACCACCTCATCTGTCCTACCTTCCCATCCCTCTCCCAACTTAAATGTAATGACTTGCCTGTATTACATCAATACTGTCAACTTCTGCAGTGGGAAGAGGCCAGTATCAGTTTTCAAAGGGTGCTCTTCAGACATATTTGCAGTCAAACTGGGTTGACAGTGGTTTGGCCAGTACTCTGTCTCTTTCATTGATGTCTTCATTAAGCTGTCTGCCTCTGCTGTCTACACCCAGCTGTTAGTCTCTGCTACTCTCTAGCTGATTGCTCTATTGTTTTTAATGCTGTCCTGGGGCATACAATGTTCCACTGTCTGATTCTATTAAATCTGGGCCCTTTCAAAGGAACACTTTGATGCAGTCAGTGTTTGGGTTTTGTTCTGACCCTGGCAGGGAGACTCTTTACTATGTCTCTCTTTGATTCTCTGTAGTAAACTGATTCCCTTGCAGTTTAGTTGTGGCTCTCTCAGAGTGACCAGCATCCTCTAGATTGATTACCATAAAAATTTCATAGTTTTTAAAAAACATCTTATGCATCACTGAAGTTTGTTCCACATGAAAATACTTCTGCAGGAAAACTTTAGAGTTGTATTCTGTATGACAGATCTTTCTTCCTGAACCAAATCTTGAGATACTTGTCCAGTGTTGGAGTAGTGATCTGTTGGCACACTTCTTCCAGAGTGGCATTTCTATTTTACAAACAGAGCACTTCAAAAGAGTGATGCCCTCTGGTCTTCTTGGCGTATGTGTGCTTTGTGAAGCCTCCACCTTAGATATCTTGGGAAAGTTCTTTGGGGATTCTGGGCTCATTTTTTCCTCATGCCTGGAATAAAAATATGTGCCTGATCTCTAGGGACCATATGAAAGGAGGCTGGGGCTTGCCAGGCTCCTTTCAACTATAATGTATTCTCTGCAGCCTATATAAGAAATGCTGGTGACCTGTTCCTTATAGGGAAGCATGTGCCCCTTGACTGGGAGCTGGAGGAGGCAGAATTCAGACTTCATTCCCAAGCCTGCCAATAGTGAACCCTACTTCTCAGCTAAAAGGTGGAGGGGAGCATTTGGTAGCTTAGATGACACAGTACTTCCATGAGCTCATTGGAATTTGGTATGGTTCCTGGAACAGGTGTTAATTCTTTACCTGACTTCTTGCACTGAAGATAATTCACGGAGATGCCAATCATTCAAAAGGAAACATATTTTTTTTTCTACTTTAAGCTCCAAGTTTCCAGGAAGGATTGGAACTCTTTCTATTGCATTCCTAGGACCTCGTGTATTGATCTCTCTAGTCATCATTTCTATAATGAGTGGCGACTCTGTACACTATTTAAAATGCAGGAATAGTGGCTCATTGAATTCATCACAAATATGAAATTTCCAAATGACCACAATTATTTCAGAAAATCCACTAAAAATAAAATTGATACATTAAACGGTGTACATATCTAAAGTATACAAATAGATACTTGAATACATCACTGTCCAAAATATTCTATCTTTAACAACAATCCTGTACATTCCATTCACCAACTTTCCCTCTTATCTAGTATTGGTTTACTATAAATATGTATTTATTTGTATTTTCTAGAATTTTATATTAACAGCATTGCACAGTATATAATGTTCGCACTACTGTTTTCATTTAATGTATTCATTTTGGATTTATCCTGTAACATGTATCAATAATTCTTTTTTATTGGTGAATACTATTATATCTATTCATCTGCTGATAAATACTTTCTCTATGTTTTTTAGCTTCTTAAAAATAAAATCATTATGAATATTAATGTAATAGACTGTGTGTGGACATATGGTTTGATTTCCCTTGAATAAATACCATGGAGTGAAATAGCTAGATCATATAATAGGTATATATTTAACTTTTCAAAAAAAAATACCCTGACAATCTGTTCTCTAAAGGGGTTGTGTTCTTTTACATTTTGAATTGAAAGGAATGAAAATTTCCTCTTCTCTAGTCATTTGGTCAATATCTGGGAAGGCCAAATTTTTATGTTTTTATGACTAAACAATTATAATGTATGTGGAGTGTCAAGATATGGTTCCTTTCTTTTATCCAATTGTTAAACATCTCTCCTGGTCCTCCTTTTACTTTCTAGTTTCAATCACAGTATAGAGCTCATTAAATATCCCATACATAAATGTTTTGAGGTACACACAAATTAAAAAATATATATATTAAAATTATGCACCTTGGGGTGATGGTGCTCTCAAGAGCCATGAACTATCCAACAAGGTCATGGGAAATCTCCTTTTGAGTTGTTGCTCAGAAGAGACTCCCAAAACAATATACGATTTTTCCAGGGCTCTTGGTTGTCTCCCTGAGATTGAAAGTAAGACATTGTTGCTAATGTTACCAAGCATACTTTGGACACAGGATGTGAAGAAATTTAGCAAAACTGATCTGGAAGCCTTCTTCCTGAGGAACGACTCTCATAGTACTGAAAGGTGCTATTCTAACTGTCAAGGGAGAAAAGCAATCAATATTCTAGCCCAGCTATAAAGCCTATGAATCATAGAAATGACCAATATGACAAGATATCCCCAAGGGTGCAATAGTGTCACTTAAATCCTAGAGTTAACCAACAGCCATTTAATTGGACTTCAGGTCAGCTCAATAGAAATTAATACTTGGTACTATGAGCCTAGCCAATTACTCATAGCTGCTGAGACTACAGCTCCTTGAATGAAACCTATAGGTGCCACTTCCATAAAATAGTGTAATTTTAATGCATTCTAAATATTTAACCTTATACACAGAGATAAGTGCAGCCTTCATCCTCCATTCAAGAAGCTTCTTTTGGCAGCAGATAAAGACCATTAGAAGAAGACATGATTGGCCAAAATGCAGGGAACAACTTAAGTGAGGAGTCTAGTTTCAATTGTAACATCTACAACACAACTCCTAACTCTAATGGGCAAGAAACCCCATGATAGAGAGCAGAAATATTGTAAGAGCCAGAGGATGAGGACATCTTCAGGAAGACAGTGCTTTCTAAATATGACAGGGAAACTACATACATGAAATCTCAACAATGTGGCTGCCGAAACAAAACCTGAAAATGACAACATCAATTGGGATGCCATGGATGGGAGAATTCATGCAAGGCTTCTTCCATAGGTGAAGTGCTATAAACAATTAATGGCTGCTATGAGATTGAGAATTAGTCTTCTCAAGGGGTAAGTCTCCTGGTAAATTGTTCAGTCCTAAGAGGTTGGTCCTAAACACATATGATCAGAATGAACTCATCAGCTTAAAGTTATAAAGATATGCATGTTTATGTAACAATAATATTTGAGGAATAAGGGTTTATGAATTTGAGGAGCTGGTGGTGGAGAACCCAGGAGAACTAGGGAGGAAGAATAACTTAAATGTGTCATATATGAAATTCTCAAAAAGTGAATCAGGAAGAATCAGTAACCAAAAGAATCTACCGAGCAACTAGAAAAGCTTATCCTGAGAGAGGTAACCCAGAAAGATAAACATGGTATTACTCACTTATACATGGATATTAGCTATTACATAAAAAAACAGTGTAATTTTAATGCATTCTAAATATTTAACCTTTTTCCCACAGATGTTCTCATTCCTCATTCAAGTAGCTATATATTATCATGTTATAATCCACAGACCTATAGTAGATGCATAGAACTTCCTAGGAAGGGGAAATAGAATAGATTTTGCAGGTGGACTGGGAGCGGAGAGATAGGATGGAGCCTCAATTGAAAAAAATGCCTCCTTAAGATCAGGCTACAGACCATCACAAAGTGCATTTTATTAATTAGTAATTGATTGGGGAGGGCCCAACCAATTGTGAGTGGTGCCATCCCTGGGATAGTGGTGCTGGGTTCTATAAGAAAGCAGACTGAGAAAGCCATGAGGAATAAGCCAGTAAGCAGCACCCCTCCATGGCCTCTGTATCAGCTCCACCTCCAGCTTCTCACCCTGCTTGAATTCTTGTCTTGACATCCTTTAATGAAGAACTATGATATGGAAGCATAAGACAAACAAACCCTTTACTTCCCAACTTGCACAGATCATGTCCTTTTAGCACAGCAATATTAACCCTAAGACAACCACACCATTTGTAACTCAATAAATTTACTAAGACTTTGATTTAAAAAGCATCTGATAACAAATGCCAGAAAGCTTTGTGGGGAAAATGGACTATATTCACTGATGGTTACAGCGTAAAACAATAGAGAGTAGAGTCATTATAGAAGTCAGTATGGAGGTTTCTCATAAAATTAAAAATAGAACTACCATATGGCCCAGAAATACCATGTCTGGGCATGTATCCAAAGGACTCTGTACCCTACCACAGAGATATTGGATAGCAGTGAAATGGAATCAACATAAATGTCCATCAGTTTAAAACTGAAGAATAAAATATGGTATATATACAGTGAAATTATATTCATCTGGAAAGGAAAATGAAAATTTCAGGAATGTAGATGGATCTGAAAAAAATAATAATAACGAAGGTGACCCACCCTCCTGCACAAAGAAAGACAAGTTAAAAGATAAAAAGCAAAATAAAAAATAAAACCATGTTTTCTCTTGTATATATGACTCTAAGCTGAAATTAGTGTACATATGTGTGTGTTGTTCATGTGCATATATGCATATACTTGATGTGTGTGGCAGGCTGGAGTTGGAGACAGATAAAAATGAAGAATCATTAAAATATACATTATTTGAAAAAAATTATAATGATGTCTAATGCCTTCTATGATAATTTCAATGAGAAAAAATTCAAATGACAATGAATCTCCCACCAAAAAAATGTCAATAGTGAGCAATCCAAAGTGAGCAGAAGTGCAGAGAACAGTAGAGTATAATCAAAGGAAACACAAAACAGTAGCAATGATTTTGGTAATGGAATTTGATTTTGGTGATTCACAAATTAACAAAGGAAGGGAAGGGAGGGAGGGAGGGAGGGAGGAGGGAGGGAGGGAGGGAGGGAGGGAGGGAGGGAGGGAGGAGGAAGAGAGTGAGGGGGGAGGGAGGGACGGTTCTAGGGAGGGAGGGTGGGAGGGAGAGAAAGATCACTCAAAGCAAAAACAAGAGATCAGCCAACTAAGCAAAATGAAAAATGATTTGTAATTATAACTCCCACAAATATGCCTATACACTATACAGCTTAGAGGAAGGGAAAATATCTAAATATGCTGAAAAAATGAAATCCAAATCCAAAAATAACTAAGAAGATAATTTATCATTGAATAATTTGAAAACTTGCCACAAAAGAAAGCCGAGTATCACATGGAAAATTAACTGAAAATAAATATTGTTTCATAGAACTAAAATTATAAAATTGGAAGAAACTAGGCATAGTGATACAAACATGAGATGCCAAAACACATAGTGCAGAAATGGGAATGTAATAACAGTGAGGTCAGGGTTACCCAGAAAAGGTACGTCTCACAACCAAAAAATAATGAATAAATCTATATGAAACAAAAGGAAAGTGAAACCCAAGAATAAAGCATAGAAAGTCCACTTTGTATCTTGAATTGTGCAGTCTTTCAGTGTGCTTAGAACTTGTCATCATATGAAAAGCAAAACTCCAAAAGAATGGAAGGTAATATTTGAAAATCATTCATATTATAAAATATTGCACCAAAAAAGTATGAAAAAACATATAATTAAAAAACAAAAAGATAAGCAACTCACACCCCATAGGCAAAACTCAAAATTTCTTAAAGGAAATATACAATGCCCAACAAACAGGTGAAATTTAATTACTATCTCAAGTCATTGCAAAATTATGAATCAAAACCATGAAGAGATACCTACATACTTAGTAGGACAAATGATAACAGAGTCAGATCAGAATTACTGTTGATGATGATGCAGATAAATTGGAATCACTATTGTTGTGAAAAATAAAGTGATTGTAAACTATCTTTGGAAAATTCACAGCTAAATGCACTATTACAATATAATCCAGTAATACTCCAAGATGTACATAGAAGACAAATAAAAGCTTATGTCCAAAACTGTCACATGAATGCCTATCACAGCATGGCATTACCCACAATAGCCACAAAGTGGAAAGGTAGTTTAACTCACCAATAAATTACTCAAATGTGACATATTCACGTAACAGAGCATCGCCAGGCAAGAGGAAGATTGAAGTCCTACTATGTTCTACAACATGAAACAAACTTGAGAAGAATCTTCTATGTTAGTATAAAGGGCCACACATGTGTGGCTCTTCTACAAAATGCTGGGACAGTACTGTAGAGAAGGTGGCCATGTTCATGGCTATGTAGAGCTGAAGACTACAGGATTGGTGAGTGAATAGTAATGTGGAGGTTTATTCCTGCAGTGATGAAAATACTCAGGATCCATACCTTTGACAGGTGCAATACTCTGAGAACATATTACAAAACTTTTTAAGTATACACTCTAAGTGGATGAACTTTATGCTAGAAGAAATAATTCAAAAGCATTAAAAGCTGCTGGATTTTAATAATGACTCCCAAGAATTCATAACATTTTGGAAGACTTATAAGAAAGAGTATTCTCTGAACAATGTTTAGTCTTCTAGCCAACAATGTACTATCTCTATTTATTGCCTTTTTTATCTTAGAAACATGGCTTTAAATGTAGTTTGTAAGATTTATTCTTGGGTAATTCATATTTTGTAGCCAGCACAGTTTTTTTTTTTTATCTTCATTGTTCCCTGATAGCATGTAGAAGTACATTGATTTTGTAAAAGTCACCGATAATTGCTATATTCTCTTCCTGAATAGATTACTTTGTATTTGCACACAAATGAACATGCCACCAACAAATAACTGTATGTCATTTCCCTTTCAATATAGATGTGAGTTGTGTCTTTTTCTTATCTTACTATCCTGACTAAACATTTTCTTAGGGTGTTGGGTAGAAAACAGCAAAATGATTCCTTTTTTTTTTCTTATTTCCACTTTGGTGGAAAAACATTTTGTCTTTTCACATCCAGAATACTTGATGTTTTGTGAAGAGGGAGTTGTAGATTCTATTTGCTCAGTGTCTAGTTTGATGTGAAGCTATGTACTTGAAGGCCATTGATCTATCACTTCCTGTGTCAGCATTGGCTGTTTTGAAGTAGCTGGAATGTTATCTTTGTAAAGCAAAATATGACTTTCCCCTATTTTATTTTCCTGGAAGAACAATTTTATTTTTTGAGTTTTGTTGTTATTTTCAAGGTATTGTAAGACTTTTCTATGTATTCTGTATCTTAATCTAGAATGGCTATTTAATTTATTTTGGTTTTAGAGCAGTTTGTGTGGTAGTTTAAATAAAAATGGCCTCCTGTAGCTCATTGGTAATGGCACTATTAGGAGGTATGGCCTTGTTGGAGATAATGTGAAACAGTAGGTGGGCTTTGAGATTTCAAATGCTCAAGCAAGGCCCTGTGTCTCTGCCTACTGCTTGCTGATCAGAGTGTAGAACTCTCAGGTACCTTGCCAGCACAATGTCTGTCTGCATGTCACCATTTTTCCCTCCATGATGATAATGGACTAAAACTCTGAATCTGTAAGCCAGTCCCAATTAAATGTTTTCCTTTATAAGAGTTGTCATGGTTATGGTGTCTCATCACAACAATAAAACACCAATTAAGACAAACTTTTTATGTTGCTATCATATTTTAACATGTAACTTTTTATTTCACAAAGTCCAATTGCTCAGTTTTATTGCCTCTAAATCCCCGCTAAACCCACTGTCATGAAGTTACTATCTGCCCTTTCTTTGAAGAACTTTGTATTTTATGTCTTATTAGACATCAGCCCAAATTTATGTTAATAGCTTATGTGTGTTTAAGTGAGGGTTTTAACTCATTTTTGTACATGGGTATCCAGTTTTCCAAGGATTATTTGTTGAAGTCAGTTGGTATCATTTTCCTATTGAGTGGTGTTGGTATCAATTGAGTACATATTCTAGAAGATAACCATGGGCTTCTATTTTATCACCTAATTACCTACTACCTATAAATTCTGGTATTGCATTAAACAGAAGTAGTGGATACAGGCATTTTTGCTTTCTTCCTGTTTCTAGAACACAGTCTTTTAGTGATTATGCCAATGAGTATGATATTTTGTGTGGGTGTTTCATAATTCTTTCCTATTACATTGAGGTTGTTTTCTTGTAGTACTTTGGAGGAGGTCCTTTTATCATAAAATGAAATTGAACTCATTTAATTTTTTCTACAACATAGAGAGAAGGGAAGTGCCTCCTTTTACCTATAAATATAGTTGGAATAAGGCTCATTGAGTCATGATATACTTTTTAAAATTATGCTCCCAAATTCAGTTTACTAGAGAATCATTGAGGATTTTGCATGACTTTAATTCAGGGAACTTCAGGTGTAACTCTGTACATGTATTTGTTTGCTTTGTAGTATTTTTATCTCACTTCAGTATCAAAACACTATTAGCTTTATAGAATAAATAGAAAGTACTTTTTTTACCTTCAATCTTTTGGGGAAAGATTGACAAAAGCCCAGACTGGTGGCACAGTAGTGGATAATCAATTGGTGTGCCTTTCCCTGGGAAAAACTATTTCTTCCACTCCCAGGATACTCAGTTGTCTATATTTCTCTATAGCATTGGAGTTTCATGAGACCCTATTTATGTTACCATGTCTATTTTTGTTGTCATTTTATGTCTCATGTTTAAGCCGCCATGTTTGGCAGACCTTGCTTGTGTAGCCTATTCTTGGAGACACAATCTCATAGGAAACTCCCTGTTCCTCTGGCTCATACAATCCCCAGCTCTCACTTCCTCTGCAATGAACTCTGTGCTTTAGGTGAAGGAGATGTGTGTTTTAGGTGAGGTGCCATGCAAGCTGACAAAGGAGTGGAGCAACCCAAAATCCTACCCAGCTACAATGCCTATAAACTGTAACAACAAATAGCATGCCATGATAACCTGAAGGGTGCAGTGGTCTCATGCATATGTTGGGGATAACCAACAGCTCTCTAATTAAACTTAAATTCTCTCAGCAGGAGGGAAATCTTGTCTGGTACTTGAAACCTAACTCCCTAACTAGTCATAGATCTTGGAGGAGAACCTATAACTGCTATTTTACTAAGCCAGCCTAGCCCCTAAGTGAATTCAAACATTTGTCCTTAGCCACAGGTATGTGTAGTCTTCACCCATCATTAAGGAAACGTCTCTTTGCAACAGATGGATACCATTACAGAAAACCATAGGCTATCAAAATGCAGGACTATAAAGACTAGTCCCAACTGGTATGCCTACAGCTTACATTCTGTTACCAGAATATTAGAGCAAAACTGTTCAAAGGTAAGGCCTTTTTCTGAGAGGTCTCTTTATTCAAGTGTCTAATTGCACCAGATCTCATTTTACCTCTCTGCTTTTCAGTATCTTAAAACATCTTTCCAAACATTGTCACTGATTTCATAAGAAGAGTTATTCTATTCAGTCCTCCTGCCATTCTGTACACAATTCTAGGGTTTGGGCAAACCAGCAGATTAAGTGATTCCCAGCCCTCATGAATCACCTGGAACTTATACTAAATTCAACTTCTGTTAATAAGAAGTGCTAGAAGTGTTTGTAGGAGAGCAAGTATCAGTATTGATAAAACCTGCTTCTACCATGTTAATAGATTAAACAGTGCTGTGAGTGTGGTTATCTCTTAGCCAATTAAGATAAGCTCTGAACTTGTCTTTCTAACATATTTATTGAGATTAGAAACAAAGATGGATTCTCTGATAAATACTGGCCTGTGATAAATCAAATATATGATTCACTCAGGGAAAATTTTAAAATAACTTCCAAAAACATATTTTGCAAAGGACTATTACTGACATTTCCTTCATAAAAGAGGCATTGTGTTAATGAGTTATAGTCATGCAGTTTCATCTAAGAAGCCGAAAGGAAATTATCAGTCAGTACCAAGGCAAGTCTATACCAAGCCAAGCCATTAAACACTGCAGATTTAATCCTTTAAATAATATCCTATTCCAACTCAACCACTCTTTCTCCACTATCATTGTCTTAGCTTAAGTATTTGATACCTTTCTTAATCCCAGTTTATTTATCCTTCCATTCTGAATCAAGTATTGTAGTTGGGGGTCCACCACCCAGTGCCCAAATAAATCACACAGGGTCTTATTCTTTCTTATGAATTCCTGGCCTTAGCTAGACTTATTCTAGCCAGCTTTTCTTAATTTAAATTAATCCATCTACCTTTGTCTCTGCGTTTTTACTGTTCTCTGTTTCTGTATTTCTTTACTTCCTTCTTATTCCATGTCTGGCTATGTAATTGGTTGGCTGGCTTCTTGCATCCTCCTCTCTGCCTTTTCTCTTGTCTCTTTATTTCTTGCTTCTCCCTCCACTCAGATTTCTCTTTCCATTTATTCTCTCAGCCTGCCAGCCCTGCCTGTCCTTTTCTACCAAGCTCTTTGTTAGAACAATCATGTATTTTAGACAGACAAAGAATCACAGCTTTACAGCTAAACAAATATAACATAAAAGAATGCAACACATCTTTGCATCATTAAATAAATGTTCCACAGCATAAACAAATGTCTTAAAATAATATTCCACAACAGGTGTCCATTTACTCACTGCCTTAAAATCTCTACAGTATTAACTTCATCTATTCAGTGTGAGAAGAAAGCACATGAACACTTCATAGATGGGACAACTGACCAGGTTGCTGGCCCAATCCCCACACCTCAATCTGGTACAGCCTTATTATCCCTAGTGTAGGACTCCTTTCTTAGGACCCACTCTTGCTGTAAAGTCCTTCTTCTTTCTTCAAGTCCATTAAGCATTCCTTTATAAACCTGTAATACCCTCCTTTCTACAACTTGCTTTCCCATTTTGTGAGAAAGTCATTATTTGTGTTCTGGAGGCAAAGAACAAAGAAGTCACTGACCTGGTATGTCTTTGCTGGGCATTGACTGTTCAGGACCCTAATTCTCCTGAATTATTTCTAATGTGACATGAGAAAGGTACCACCACCTTTGAGAATGAACACCCTTCATGTCCCCAGCATCACCACAATCCCTTTTCCTCTTTTCTTCTACCTCGGTAAATAGATCATCAGAGAAAAAGTCATTAAATCAGAGTAAAACATTTAAAAAATATATATCAAATCTCAAGTTTTAGCGCATTGTGGTTTTTTTCATTGTATAAATGATATGAGCTCATTTTGAAATTTATTTTTGGTTTCTTTGTTTCTTTTGGTTTTCAAGACAGGCTTTCTATGTGTTGTCCTATCTGTCCTAGAACTCACCATGTATTCCAGGCAGGCCTTGACTCAGAAATCTGCCTGCTTCCGATTAAAGGTGTGTGCTATCACGCCCATTTTTCATTTTAAAATTCTAATCATGTCAGATTTTCCTACTGTCACCATTAGCAAAAGTATCTTTTAAAAAATTCAAATGTGCTTGTGTCAGCTTCAGACACTAAGACAGCGATGCTAATGGCATCACACATTTCCCCAGGGAAGAACACTTCCCTGTGTTACAGAGATGGACAGGGGTGTTTACAGAACAGAGCTAACACAACCAGGCAAGATATTCAAGTGAAAATATGCTCTCTGAGAAGTCTCGTGCTTTTTCAGTTCCTACATTTAATGAGTCTCTATTATTAAAATTCCCCTGTTTTCTTTTGCAGTGTCTTCCCCATGTTCTTCTCCATTGATTATCCAATGGTTATTTTGCATTTCTGGGCACTGGCTGCTAATGTCAGAGTTGTGGAAATGATGTGGATTTCTTGACCTCAAATTTTCAGTGTAGTAAAGAACAAACTAACAGAGTATTATAAGTACCAGCATTGGACACAAAGCCACTTGTTCCTCCCCAGGCTGGGGGAGGCATTCATGAACAGGAGCGACACACAAAGGGTCTTGATAAATAGGTATCACCAGACAGAGCTTCCAAGAGAGCATTGCCCATTTTTATTCTGTGTTTGCCTTTACTGGAGTAATAACACAAACTGGAATATCTTCCTAATGGGTGATTCCAAACTTATTGTCCAGCAAATAGGTAATTAGGGACTGGGAACAATTCATGTCCTCTGTACCTCAAATTAGACCTATTTGTGCTATTTTAAAATGGATCTTAGGGGATTTTATTCTCTCAGAGAAACATTCTTTATGTAAAGCTAAGTCCAGTTATCATAGTTCAGTTAAAGATGATTCAATATGCTGGCAATTTGACTAAGGATCCCTATCATATGAACAACAGACATTGCAAGAAACTGTTTTGCAATGCACTTTAAAACAAATTTTAACATTATTTTCCTTTTATTGAAAATATATTTTTTTCTTATGTAGTATATACTTATTACAGTTTCCCTTCCCTATACTCATCCCAGTTCCTCCTCACCTCCTCTTCCATCTAGATTCTTCTCCATTTCTCTCTGTCTTAGTAAACAAATAGGCAACTAAGGGATATACATATGTATATCCCTTAGTTCCGCTGCCATGTTAGGGCCCCCAAATAACACAAAGAGATTAATATTAGTTACAATGCTGCTGGCCAGTGACTAGGATTTCTTATTTGCTAGCTCTGTCTTAAGTATCAATCATAACCATTAATCTATAAATTTTCTAAAGACTTACCTTATCGAGGATGCCAACAGCATGCTTCTTGTGATCACATGGTGACCATCTCTCTACTACATTTCCCAGAATCCTCCTTCTCACCTAGTCCCACCTATCTTGCTTCCCTATTGGCCAACAGTGTTTTATTCATTAACCAATAAGACAAACATATACACAGAAGGACTTCCCCCATCATCTCCTCTTTCCTGTCTAAATAAAAAGAAGCGTTTTAACATTAACATAGGAAAATATATAACAAAATAGTTATCAAGTAAGAACTATAGTTACAATACTTAGTTCATTAACATTTAGCAAGATTTTAAAGAAAATATTCTATCATCTATCCTGTCTCTGTAAGTCTAAAGTCTTATATGTAGCTTATCTTTTATAATAACTAAATAAAACTATAACCATAATTATCTGTCTTCAACTCCATCAAACACCATAGAAGGATAATATGAACTCTAGATAAACTCTAGATCTGGCAGAGACATCTCACTGCCTGGATAGTCACCTGAAGTTCCTGTGTAATGTTGAAACACCCATCTTCAGCACATAGGCCACAGTGTTTCTGGCAGAATTCTCAGTGAAGCAGGAAATTTTAATCTGTCTACCTGTGTTGGCAGTTTGTCAGTCATTTTTCTGTGTGTCCTGTAGAATGTCTGGCAGATTTTTCCATGAAAGCAGGAACTCTTGCCCAAACGGCTAATCTTGCCATGTTGAAAGTAAACTCCATAACGAGTTTCTTCAATGCCCATCTTCCTCTCAGATGTAATTGGTGTACCAGGAAGAATTGGTGTCTCACTACCATGAAAACCCCTAAACCATTTAAAATGTCATATATTCTGAGGTCTTTAAAAGGTTTGAAGAATATCTATCCATTTCAAACATATTTCTGTATATCTAGAAAACCTAAATAATCTAACTGTAAATTTTGACTATTATACATGACTACATACAATCTGTATTTAATTATGCATTACATTTTAAAAGATTGGTGTAAACACAATACCAAACAAGAGGACAAATTTACATGTAACAAAATTATCCTTAAATTTGTATCAATAAATGAAAATCCATACCAATGTATTCATTTCTATATCCTTTTCTCCCTTTTTCCTTTAAAATAGATTGACTGTGATCATTACCATTTTTAACCAACCCCATTTAAATGAAAACAAACATGTATAAACAATATTTGAGAATTTGGGCGTCATTCAATACAAACTGTTTCCTGCTGCCTGGGGGCAATGTCCATACCACGGGGATCATGATAAAACACAGAAACCTGGCCAGGTGCTTTGTAGCCGATAAGTCTGTGTCATTTCAGCTGTTTTAGATGTTGGGTGACCTGGGACACTGTTTCAGGGGGTCTTGCTTTATCAAGACATATTAGTCTGGAAGGAATCCATAGCTATCAATTTTCTGTGGAATCACAAGCAAAAACTCTTTTCCCCAGAAACCTGTCCTTATATTTAAATTTAGAAGTCAAAGCATTTTTAAAATTTATAAATTGGATTAATTTATCTGTACTTATAATTAAATGTATTTTAGCAGCTGTAGCTCTTTCCTCAACAATCAAACAATTTAAAGACAACAGTATAACATGCAGTATCCAGAATCTGTATTTTCCATCTTTACCTGGCTTTATATTATTCTATTTCTTTTACTTCCTTTTTTTTCTTTTTTCCTGAGACAGAGTTTCTCTGTGGAAATCTGCCTGTCTCTGCTTGTGGAGGGCTGGGATTAATGGCATGTGTCAGTATACCCAGCTACGCATTATTTTTTATTTTCTCTCCCAAACCTATGTGTATTTTTTCTTTAATGTAAATCTGTATCTTTTTGTAATCACATGAGTCTTATGTGCCCACTAACAGCCAGGGTTTTGGCCACTATGTAAATGAGGAAGCTGCTCTTAAAAGGAGTTGCAGTGGCATGTCTCCTAAAGCCTGGGAAACATTGCTCATCCAAGAAAATGCTGCTATCAAGAAACTGTGCTTGCCTCTGTTCTTTTTGTGAGCACCATTTGTAACGATGACTCTTTCTGCCACCTGCCTGAGTTCCCCTGCCATGTTAGGGCTCCCAAATAACAAACAGAGATTAATATTAGTTACAAAGCTGCTGGCTAGTGACCAGGATTTCTTATTTGCTAGCTCTGTCTTAAGTATCAACCATAACCACTAATCTACATATTTTATAAAGACTTATCTTACCGAGGAGGCCAACGGCATTTGTCATCTCTTCCTGGTATCACATGGTGACCATCTCCCTACTACATTTCCCATAATCCTCCATCTCTCCTAGGTCTGCCTATCTTGCTTCCCTACTGGCCAACAGTGTTTTATTTATCAACCAATAAGACAAACATATACACTGAAGGACTTCCCATATATATATATATATATATATATATATATATATATATATATATATATCAAGAACCTGGTACAGACCCAGACAGTCCCTATGCATGCTTCCTCAGTCTCTGTAATTTCATATGAGCTTTGATCACACTGATTTAGAGGCACTTATATTTTGGTGCCCTCCATCCTATCTGGCTCTTATGCTCTTTCTGGCTCCTCTTCCTCAGGGTTCTTGAGGGATTTGGTAAAAATACCCTTTAGGACTGAGTGCTTCATGGGCTCTCTCTCTCTCTCTCTCTCTCTCTCTCTCTCTCTCTCTTCATAATGTCTGACCATGGGGTCCATATTTGTTCCCATCTGCTGCAGGAGGCGGCTTCTGTGAAGATGTCTGATCAGGACATTGATATATGGGTATAGCAGAATATTATTAGGAGTCATTTCATTGTCATTGTTATGTTTTCAACAAGTAGTATTTGGTTTTACCTTAGATCCCTAGGCAATCTAGTATCAGGTTCTTGGTAATCCAGTCATTGTCATATATGCTTCATGTAGAAGAAGACAGCATTAGCAGAAGCTAGATCATTTTAAAAAAGAGTTTAGGTGACCCTAGGCCCATAGAAAGATGGTTTCCAATTAATGTCAACTAACTGTTCTTTTAGCTATCTCTCAATCGCAGTCACAGTTGAGAATGCTGTCATTTTTTTGAAAGCTGTATCATGGAGGCAAGCATCCACTAAAGGTGACAGAAATAGCACAATTTCTCATCATAAGATTCAAACTGAAAGCATTAACTGCCAGGTTAAGATGCATACACTTGGGACTGGAAAAAAGCTTAGTCGTTAAGAGTGAATGCTGCTCTTCCAGAGGACTTGAGTTCAGTATCCAGTGTGCATTTGCTGGGTCACAACTGCTTATAACTTCAGGTCCAAGGAAATTCCAACTTCAGATATCTGGCAACCTATTCTGGCTTCTGTAAGTACACATAGATATACCCTCTGGTACATAAATAAATGATACAATGATTATTTTTAAATAGATGAAATAATAGTGATAATAATAAGGATCCAAGGACTTACATAGACTACTCTTAGAAATGAGGTCATCAACTCAGCTAAGGGATTCAGATTTCACTGATGAACTATTCTGAACATCTAGCTCTGTTGTCATACTATTTTCACTCCATTCTGCTCAAATGACTTATCTGAAAAGACATTTGACTGGAATGTGAAGGAAACTCCTAGAGGACAAAGCAATGAGGAAAGGCTCATGGTCCCAACTATAGCTACTTTAGGTGAAAGGAGATTTTCCTGACTCAGGAGAAAATGACAAAGTGAAAGAATATGTTCATAGCTGCAGAGATCTTTATGAAAATTAAGGTTACCTCTTCAAAGGTAATGCAGAAGATTGGCCCCATGATGAACAGAGTTATCTTGTTTTGTTCTCCTTGGAATACTAATCTTTCTTCTGTGATGTAATGCAAAGACAGCCATCTGTGTGTATCAACACAAAGAAAATTTCAAATGAAAGCTTTAAAGATATCACCATTTGTTGAAAATCTCCAAACCCGTCATCTACAATGAGAAGGAAATGGTCTCTTCTGCGAATGATGCCAGGGAATGTTTGTGCTTCTGATAGGTGTTTCCACTTGGATTTAATAAGACAGATTATTCTTTAACAATATGGCTGAGGGGACTGAGGTCCAGCTGGAATGTTTCCTAGTGCTGCAGTCTGAAAAATAATGCATCTATAACCATGAGCCCCAGCAGCCACTCACTTCTCAATCACTCACAACATAGATAATAAATGTTAAATATCTTTGTAAAATTACTTGCTTTTTTTTTAAATCTCAATATGTTGTGCTAAAGACATGATGTGGGAGAAACACTAGTTGATCTTATGGGTATGAGAAATTTTGAGTGTTTTGTTATGATGGACATTTTTTGAGATCTTGTCCCATTTTTCAGAAAAAGTTACTAGTACCTAAAGTTTGGAGATGAAAACAAATTTCTAGTTAACTAAAAACAGAATCTAAAATACAGAGCCAGCAAAATTCATTTGCCACCATTCTGGCAGCAGTAGTTCAAAGAAGAGCCTAGACCGATTTATCAGAAACAAGACAAATAGATTATGCTACAAAAAGATGGACGATACAGTATAAAGGATTAGTGGAAGCAAACATATGTCAAATGTTCAAAGATCATGAGAATATGTTCTGGATAAAAAAGGGAAGGGATAAGAAATCTTGGAACACTTTTCTTCTTACCAAAAATGTTAAATTTAATCCTTAAGAAGAAACTACATTAAACCACACTTCATGTAATGTGTGAGAAAAAAGCACAGACATTATGAAAAAAAAATGTATAAATCTTTATACAGATTCTAGGAATCACATATGTGCTATGGTAGTAATTGGTGGTACCCTACTTTATTGCAACAAAGTATTATTTTTTTGGTGACTGTGTCTTTGATTAGTTTTCCAGAAACACATCTTTCATTTTGTAGGACTAACTGTAACTTCTTTTGAGAACCATCCCTCTTGGTCTCTTGAACAATAAACTTCAAGTGAGAGCAATTTTACCCTCTGGTCCCAAGATACTCCAGACTCACACACAAAGTGTGGCATTTCCTGGCCACATGTGTCTTTGAATTGTTACTCAGTATCAGGAAAGAAGTAGGGACATGTCCAGTTGGAGCCTCTGAGAGTCAGGTTGAACACAGTATGTCATGAACATGCTGAGCAAGTTTTGTGAGTGAGAACAGAGTTGATCTGAAAAACACCATTTAGCCTGAAGCCAGGTATACTACTGGGTTTTTCAGCAGTAAATAATTTTCATTTATTTTGTTATTAATTCAAACAGTCTGAGTTGAGATTTTGTAATTTGAATCATTGCTCCAAAGCAATACAGAGAAACCCCATCTGGAAAAAAATATAAAAAAATGTATTTTGCTTAACCAAAATTATAATTAGTCACAAATAAATCATGAATTAAGTAAAAATGACTACATAATCATATCTAATATATGGAAAATGGGATTCAATGTAATATGTGAGATATTCGATAAAACTAAAAGTATTGACAATATAAAGGCTTTAATAAATGATGCATATTCTATGTCCTGGGATTGTAATTCTAAATATTATTCAGACATCATCTGCTTCCCAATTGCTGACTAGATTTACAATATCAATAAAATTCTAAGCTTTCCTTTTAAATAAAATTTCAATAAATATGAAAATACAGAGCGTTATAATAGCTGTACTGATTATTTGAAAGACTGGAGTTTAAAGAATTTATATAATCTGTTTTTCAGATTGAATGGCATAAAAGTAGACATGTTGCTCAATAGAAGAGAAGAAAGTTAACATGTACGCCCTCTTATAGAAAATCAAATGGCTTTGGGCAAAAGCACAGCAGTAATTTGATGACTAAAGGTTAGTCTTACCAACAATGTATTGAAAAAACTATTTAGTCATATGAAGGAAATAAACCAAGATGTTTACCTCACACAATAACAAAAGGTAATTGTACTAGAATATGGTCTAAAATCTACAAGCTAAAGATAACTCACTCTAAAATATTTTGATTCTGGCAGACATGGTATCATATAACTTTAATCTCAGCATTTAAGAGGAAATGCTGACATTGCTACAAGTTCAAGGTCAGCCTGGTCTACAAAGTAAGACCATGCCTAAGAAAAAAATGGTTTTGGTAGTAATAATTGAATATTTTTACATGTATTCTATTATTGAGGTGACATGAACTGGATTAAAGAAACAATACAGACTGATTTTTGGCTAGTCAGATTTTTATTTATATTATTATCTTTCCATTGCTCTCAAATGCTTTTTTTCTGTCATCAATATGAAAGTTTCAGACTCACCACTTCAATAAGAACATGAAACTACAAAACTTCTAGAAAAGCAATGAGGACAAGACAGTAAAGTGTCTTTAGCATATCAAGAATGGAAAGGATTTCTTATATATGAAATAAATCAGAACGTACAAATGGAAAAATAATATGTATTTGAATTGGTCAAATGAAAATGTTTGCTCCTGAAGGACACTACTAGCTAATGAAAGACAAATCACTTTCTGAAATTAAAAAAAAAAATGTTCAATTATAATTACCCATTGAAAAGCCTTCCCATGCAGTTCTGGAAGTAATCATTTCCCCTTTCCAGAATAGTCAACTCTTATTACTCCCAAATTGTAGGAATAATTTTCAATATTACCAATATTCTGCGTAACCACCTCTATGTTTCCCTCACCAGTCAGATTGATCTTTCCGTGTGCTTTCATATATGTTTATTAATAGTGTTCAACTTGAAGAACTCACATTAGGACTTCTGGATAGGCATATTTAGTTTGTACCTAAGGAAGTAGTTATTATTATTGTTGTTTATTACTATTTACTATTACTACCACTTTGCTTTTAAGTAAGCTTTGCAGCATACAGTATTCTTCTTGCAAAATTTAGGTTTTTGTTGATGGTCATGGTAATGTTTTGATTTTTTGGCAGGGGTGATTTTTGTTGTTTTTAATGTTTTGTTTTTATTTCTCTTTCAAAACTTTGAATATATTATTTTACACTCTGTGGGTTAAAAGATTATTTCCGGGAAATTCATTCATGGTCTTAGAACTCTTCTCTTGTGTATGTGATACTATTATATTTCTTTTTGCTCCTACAGCTGTGATTTAACAGTGGAATTTTCATATATCTTAATGTAGATCTCTTTACATTCAATCCTAAGAGCTTCCTTTGAGCTTTATGTCTCTCCAGATGTCCACTTTGCTCCCAGATGCACTTATTTACATTTAGTTTTTAAAATGTTTCTTTTGTTTGACCATGACTTCTCTTCTTCCTCTTCCTAACATTCTATGACAGCAAGTGACTTCATTTAAGGTTATCTCTGAAGTCACAAGACTGGATACCCTTTTAAAAATTCTTTTGATTTTGTTGCTGTTCTCTGTCTATGCAATAACCTGTGTTCAAGTTCCTCGCAGGGAGGTGGCTTTTGAAGATCTTCTTCACTTTACTTTCACTTGTCATTGTTACAGTTTCTTTTTGTTATGTTCTGATGGACAGCATCTTTTTGTTTAATTTAAACTGCTGCTGATGCATTATCATTGTCAATCTGTGTTTACTTTTACTTTGCTGAGATTTTCTAACATTAGTTCGAATTCTGTATCTGGGATTTCCTGGATCTCTAAAGATAGTTTCTGAATCTTCCCCCTCCTTTAGCAGTGTCATGTTTCCCTAATTATCTGTAATATACTGCCTGCCATTTGTCCATCCTTTGTGGTTGTAGTGTAAATTAATCTGCTCTTTTTCCCTTTTTGTTTTCTTTTTTAACTTTTTTGTTTTGTTATAGTTTAAGAACTTCATAAACACATATGTGTTTCACTCTCCTAGAAATTCCAGACCTTTTATATGGCTTGTAGAACTTGGAGAAGTCCTTTTTATCTAAGCATGACTGCTAAAGTGTTTCTGAAGTAGGACTGGGGTATGGAATCTTCAATTCTGCCACATTTCTGAAATCTTCTCTAAAAATCTTTTCAATGTTCAATTTAATATTCTACTCTTGGGGAGTAATTATCTCAGTTGTCTAGACTGATGATATACTCTCTAAAGAGTTTGATATGCAAACATGAAGACCTGAGTTCAAACCCCAGCACTTAACTTTAAAAAAGCTAAGCATGGTGAGTTCATGATTCTAGGGCTGGGGGGATGGAGAACCAACCAGCAGAACTCTGGAGCCCATGACCATACATACAAGTGGATCCCCAGTCCATACAAATAGTCACCTGAGGCAGGACATCCTCTGGCGTCCACATCCATGCACATACATGTGTATATGTCTCCATACATATACAAATATGCACACACATACAAAATTATTTTTAAGACCTTTAATCCTATTCCAAAACTAATGCTGTAGTTATACTTTCAATACCTGGAATATCCTAACACCTATTTGCTTCACACATTCTTTCATGTCACCTCATCTGCTCTCCAACTTTCAGCAACACAGTGACATGACACTTCTTTCTTCCTTAGGGATATATGGGATCCTATGAATTGCATCTCTATGGCTTCATTTTTCCCCTTGATCTTGTTTGTTTAACTTCCAGTTATCCATACTTCAACTTACTTAACTTAGGGAACTGGGTGTTGTGCAAGGTTATACATTGTGAATGCATGAACAAATATATGAGATAAAACTTATCCTAGACTAGTTCCCTTATATTACAGGTTGCAGTTACATGTTTTCCTCATATCCTTTCACTTTTCTTTATGACATTTGTTGTAATGATAATCAATTGCCGACTTGGCTATTCCATAACTATATTTCTCACAGCATGGAAAATAAAACAAGAGTAGGGAAAGTAAGTATTCACCGTGCATTAGCACAACTTTGTGTAAATATTTTTTCAACAAAAGGGTAAAAATTAGCACCAAGATATGGCTTCCACAGTAAAAGATTCATCATTACAGTTAGCCACAATTTAGGAAATCAAAACAAAAATCCAGATATTTTCTTAAAGTATACCTTTAGCAATAGCTGAGTATCAAATACATTTTAACTCATTTAAAATGATTCCCTGAAATGTAAAATCTGGAGGAGATAGAATAGTTGCTTGAATCTAATTGAAACCCAGAATGTTTCTTAGTAAACTAGGAGAAGAGAATAGCATAGATAATAGTGTCCATATCAGGATGGAATCCTCTTTGCCCTAACATGTTGTACACTCATCATATAATAGGATGTGTTAAATGAGGACTTTTCATCTTACTGAAGTCTCCTAAGTGAGAATAATAAGCAATAACCTAGGTGCTAGACATATTTTCAGGATTTGGTATGAGATAGCAAAATAATTTTTGTGACCCACATCGCTTAACCTCCAGCCCATATATAAGAAAATTCCAAACCTTGCCAGGATAGGTTTCCATTTCAGCCTGTTTCTTGAAGGGGGATGTTTTTCTCTGCTTATTTCTCCTTGAAAGCCAAATGCTTTCAGAAGCACTAATAAATTGAAAATGTTGGCTTGAAGGAAACCTAACATACGACCTTCTTTGTTAAATCCATTAAACTGATGAAACCTAGAAACCTTCCTCATAACAAATTTATATTTTACATATATTAAAAGGAATATTTTCACATGAAAAACTGATAAGAATGGAGGTCCATGCAATGATTATTTAGATACTTGTCCTTGATTTAAAGGGGGAAAATGCAGGGTATGTGATTTATGTCTGTGTACACATATGTGTATTAGAGAAGAAACATATTCAAGATGACTTGGGTGACTAATAAAACAAATTAGTAATAACTGCATGGAAAACTGAACTTCAACAATTACCTTAGAATGAGAAGAGGCCGATGGACACCCAGTCACAGTGAGAGATCAAATCAGTACCAAAAATAAATAAAATGCTTTTTCCATAAAAACATAAAATGCAATCAAATAAAAACCCCAGTGCCAAGAATGATTTAACACTTTTTGAGTTGTTGCCCACTTCAGTCCTGTAGACTCAAAGCATTACAGGCTATTGCTATAACTTTTGAGTATACTCCAGTCATATCCTATTGCAGAAATTTCCACATATTTGATTCATGGAACATGATGAATTGTAGCTGGTATTTACCTGGAAGCCTCATCCCTACTGATTAGCTTCTATGGTCCTGAAAGGTGCTGTGAATACTGCTGAGGAAAAGAGTAATCATCAGTCTTAGACACTTGTAAACCCTATGAGCTACAATTATGACTTCCCTAGTAAGATATTCCCACTAGCACAAAAGTGGCACTACTTTCTGGTTGGATTTAAGGACCAGTTCATTAGAAAGAACCCATACCTGGTACCACTATCATAGCTAAGAACCTGGGACAAATTATGTCATAAGCCCTAGGGGAAAGCCTACTGTCAAACTATTTGGGTAAGACAACATGATTTTAAAACTACTTCTGAATCACTGTGGACCACATAAATTAGTGGATCTCCCAACCCTCGTCCCAGAGGCTTTTTCTTGCAGTAGATGTTAATATAGACCCACAACTTGTCAATGCATTGAGCATAAGAAACTTCAGAATGCTCAGCTCCAAGTGGGATATTTGTATTACACTCATTCATTCAAGGCTCACGGATCTTCTAAGAGTCAGAACTGGTAGACTGGACACAACAGGATGGCTGCATATATGAACTCACATAAGCTGTGACTGCATGCACAAGACCTATGCAAGCTCAAGACAGACTAAATTCTATTTTATGGGTATATTTTGGGACAAGGTATCTCTGAGATGCATGCACTATGCTTGAACTTGTGTGCACTACTCTTCCAAGTCACTAGAATTACAGGTGTGAGCCACCATGACAGATGAATCGCAGGGATTTTAAAAATCCATATGGAGAGGGAGTATACATGGTGGAAAGAATGGAAGAAGGACAGAAATAAAGAAGGAAGAAAAAAACCTAACATCAAGAAAAACTAAGAACAGGATGCCAAAATAAGGAGTGGAAGCAACCCATGGTGCTAACAAAACCATATGTTTGTCTGTAAGGTCTAATTTTTTAACAGCAGCTAGGAGAAGCTGAATGTGGTAGACATGCACATTGGAATAGGATCTCAGTCTCTTTCCTCGATTCTGAGTCACAAAGTCCTGGGTGAAAACCATTTGTGTTCTGAGCGGTTGGTCTTACTTCCCAAGTATCATGAGTATAGATGACAGACACTTCCAAATTAATTCTGTGAGTCAGTCATCACTAACAAGCCCTGTATTCATAGAGCCTCCAGTTTCGTAGGCACACACTAGCAAATTTTCATAGATTTCATCTTGGAAGAAATATCTTCCCTATCCACTAAATATGCTGCATTGTCTTTTTCTCAGGAAAGACATACTTTTGTTTCTGTCTTTCAGCGATATTTGTTATATAAACAAAACAAAACTCTCAAGTACAGATAGTTGAATAGAATGCCAGGAATATCTCTCTGCAGAAGATGTATAGAAATAAAACATGAAGGACTTTCTCCAACCAATATGTAGGAGCTACCTAATCTATCTCTCTTGTTTGAGACAGGTCATCCTGACAAACTATCTCATTCTGAAGTCAACATCAAGGCAGGAAATGGTCAGTAACAGAACCATGCCCACTAGCCTGGCAATGCAGCAGAGAACAATTTGTCCAATTTGACTGACAGGTAAAGAAAAAGGTACCCATGAGAAAGTTCTGCTCTAATTAGATGGTACATAGACAAAGACAGATTGGAAGAATCTGTAAAATCTAGAATACAAATTAGGGCAAAGGAACTGAAGTAGTAGTGAAAATGGAGCCAGAATGTCAGGACAAATGTAACTTTCTAGTATGGATATGAAGAAGACAATGGAGGTTATCTCCACAGTTGCCATGGCAGTTTGCACTCCAGCTAGCCATGAATAGATGTTTCCATTTCCACACAACCACTTTGGCATTTGTTTAATTTTGGGTGCTGTAGTAATTGTTTTAATTTTGCCTTAGTTATTCTGACTAGAGTAATATGAAATCTCAAAGTAGTTTTAATTTGTAGTTCCCTAATAGCTAAAGACATTGAAAATTTTAAAATATTTCTCATGTATTTTTTTTATCTTTTGAGAACTATGAATTTAGTTACATGTAACTTGAGTATTTTGTATATTATTATATGTGCATTCTCATTTTCTTATCTTTTATTAGATTGCTTTTTATTTCATATATATGAAGTACAACTATTTTATATACTGGACACACACACACACACACACACACACCTATATTGTATTTAAATCATTCCCTAATTTCCTCCTACCTGTCGTATATCCAGCCCCTCTGATGCCAATGCCACTCCCATCAAATTAATAGCTTCTTTCTCTATATTTTGGTATATATGTAAATACATAAATAAAACCTATGAAATCCATTTGTTGTTGTTCATATATATTAGATAACCAATTAGGGAGCTCATCCCTGGGAAGACTAATTCTTCCCCTTATAGTGGTTATTAAATGACTATACTATTCATCTAGAGGTGGAACTATATCAGATTTCCTCTGTCCATATAAACTGATGTCCATTGATACATTGTAGTGAATTTTGCAAATGTTCAGAAAGAAAATGCAGCTCATGGAAAAATAAGCAAAAGAGTAAATTATTATTATGAAGTCAGCAATCTTCATGATAAAAATGTCAAACAAAAGCCTTTAGCTCAATAATTTTATAATAAACCTGTGGAATGTTGTTAACATAAAAAAAAACTGAGAGAACTTGAGGTATAAGATGTAGGAAGTTCATATATTCCATATACCGCAACCATGGTTGAATCATATTGTGTATATTTAAAACTACTTTCAAAGAAATCAGATGGTATCTATTTGTCAAATATCATTAAGTGTTGGCTTTAACAATAGGAATATTGAAACTTGAATAAATAGTGAGATGTGGAAAAAATGATAAGGAACAAATTTAGTCAATAAGCTGGCATGTTATAGCTAAGAAAGTATTAGCCATAATAAAGAAAACAAAACTAATTCTCCTAGGTTTCAAAAGACATTGAAGTTAACTTAAGTTAGGTTAAGCAACACAGTCAAACATGAATCATGCAGTGGTTTGAATAGGTATGGCTCCCATAGATTCATGTGTTTGACTACTTGGCTATAGGGTGTGACACCATTAGAAAGTGTGGTCTTGCTGGAGGAAGTGTGTCACTGTGGGGTTTTGAAATCTCATTTACGCTTAAGACAAGCCCAGTGGGACAGACTCCTTCTGATGCCTGAAGCAGATATATTGATATATGTAGAAATCACAGCTCCTTCTCCATGTCTGCCTGCATGACACATGTCCTGCCATGATGATAATGAATTAAACCTCTGAAATTGTAAGCCCCCAATTAAATGTTTTTCTTTATAAGAATTGCCATGGTCATGATGTCTCTTGACACCAATAGAAACCCTAAGACAGATAATAATAACTATGGTTTAAAAATTTCATTTGGGAAGTCCTTTTACTTGATAGGATGAAATGCAGAAATATTGGTGATTTATCATTCTAGTATAGAAGCCCTAAACACAAACTGTTTTTCATACTACATGAAAATTACAGAACTAATGAGAATGTCTAATGTGTGCTATTTTTAAAAATCCTTGATGTTTTCTGGATAAATTTTCAATTTTTTACTCCATTTTGATTTGTAAGACTAATAAAGACAATATGAAGTCATTCCACATAGCACAATACGTAGTGTATATTATCAGCATTTGACCTGAGGAGGAGGAAATTGCCTGTGACTAACCAATGACTATTTTTTAGTTTTTTCCTTTTTTGTTTGTTTGTGTTTATGGTTTCTTAAGATTCATCATTTAGTAAGATCTCTTCAGACAGTCCTTAATTTTTTCATGCTGGATTCTACTTATCAAGGCACCCTTACCTACTTAGTCATCCCGTGGCTCTGAAAGTGGATCTGTCTCCAAGTTTCTGATTACTTCTTCAGTATTGGGTACTGAAAAGATACTTCAAAGCATCTCTTTAAGTGAATTTGTCTCATGGTTTCCTTCTGGATAGAAGAGGGTGTTACATTTTGCTGAGGCACACAGCTAAGATGTTATTTCTATTGGACTCACAAGGATACATGATGTCAGTATGACTCATCACTGTTGAGGTAAACCTTGTTTATCAGATTTATGGGAGTGTTTGTCAGGTGTTTTCACCATAAGCCAGTTCTCCTGTGCTTTCATTCTTCTTCAAAGAAATACATTCTGCAAAGCCTTCACTTAAGGGAGGGTGTTTTCTCCAAATGTGATTTATTCTTCTCAAACTCTCATTTATCACTTTTTGAATTCACAAAAGATAGTAAAACTATTATTAGTTTTTAAAAGGATAACAATCTATAAGGAAATCAGTCTTGAAGTAACCAGGGAACTCTTTCCCTGCTAGTTTGCTTTCATAATACAGGCTGCCTGGAGAAAAAAAAATGTATCAATGATTTTTCCAAAAGCTGGATCCCACATACCCTAATATCAACCTGCCAGGTAAGACACACCTACTGGTGTAAGACTGTTTTCTTGATAGGATTTGAGGCCTCCTCCATAAAAAAGAATTAATATGTGGTACTAAAAACTCAAGCCTGTGGAAATCATTGGGTCCATATGAGTACCTATAGATATTGTTTTGATAAATGATCATATTGTTGAGGTGACTTTTAAATATTTATTTATATCCATAGTTTTGTGATGCTCCTACTTACTTCATAGAAGCTTTGTATTGTAGTAGGTAGTGATTAATGCCAATACTCAAATTTCTTCAAAGTATGGAGAATAAACAGCTATGAGTAATTATTTATAGATGCAACCTCTGTATCAACACTTCCTTCCAAGTCTTAGGGAAAATTGTAGAACAGAGGAGCAGAAAGAATGTAAGAGCTAGAGGATGAGAAACAGTGCCACAAAATTCTGCCCTAGGCATGGGATGGCTGTGGTTCAGATGAACTCATAGCAGCTGTGTGGTTACCTTCATGAGATAAAGCCATCTAAAAGTTCCATAATGCAGGATAGAGGAGTTCCCACCACCACCACCCCATAACCAAGCTGAAATTAACAGCTGATGAATGTTGGGGGAAGGAAAGTCACTTTTCTTTGGAGTGGCTATTGTTAGGCAGGCAACACTCCAGTAGATGATTCCACAACCATGTCCATGTACATATAGGAGGGTTAATTTGACTCAGTGGGTTATTTTTAAAAAGAGAAAAAAGTAGGAAAACAAATGCATTCAGGGATCAGAGGGGAGTTGGGGAAAGACAGTGAGGGTAGATGTGATTATAATACATTGGATATGGGGTATGAAAGAAAGGAGGATTACATACATTTTCTGTTCAAACATATCACATGTACACATAGAAAATTGCATATATGTATATTCAAATGACACATTAAACACACAACTGTACATGTATGACATTACATTAACATTTAAACATTTTATTCATCCTTTTCACATGAAAATTCCTTCCTTCTTTCCTTTCCCCTTTTTTCTTCTCGCCGCCATTTTTCTTTGCTTCTTTCTATAACTTTCTGGGGGCTCATTGGCCTGTAATTTCCTCTTATCTATCTAGCATGGCCCACTTTGATCCTTAAAGCCAAAATGTGAATGATATTTTCATCCTTAAGGAACTGACCTATACATGCACAATAATATAAGATTTTAACCCCAAGAAAAGGATACCATATAGATCTCTTTATCTAGCAGTTGATAGTGATTATTAACTGCATCAACTCTGAAAGTGGACCAGTCTGTCCTAGATCAAGAAGTTATGATTTCTTGAATTTTAGAATGGCATAATAGAGAACCTTTTGGTAAGCAAAGAGGCCAGAGGATCTGATACAAAGAATGTATAGATGATAGCAGTAAGTGAAGTTGTAACTGGTAACTGATTGTACCAGATAAAAATCCTTTAGTCTCCATGCTGGAGAGATGGTTTGGTGGTTAAGGTCATTTGCAGAGGACCTGTGTTCAGTTTCCATCATCCAATTGGTGTCTCACAACCAACTTAACAACTCAAGTTCTAGGGAGCCAAATGCCCTCTTCAGATCTCTGTGGGCATTAGACTTGAAAGCATTTCACAGACATATATGCAGGGAAAATACTCATATACTGGGAAAAAAGTAAATAAATTATAATTTTAAATACCTTCTCAACACTTTAAGTCAATGGACATAGATGTAGTTGTATAAAGAGAATGACGAGCTTCATTTGATTTAGTTCTTTCCCACTTGGTATACTTTTGCTTTCTTTAATTGTTGCCATTTAATACAGCAATAGAAAACACATTGATAAAAATGATACGATTGCTTGGGGCCCTCTACACATGAGCTAGATTTACCAGAGGAATATGACTTGTCTGCAGAATATATATATATATATATATATATATATATATATATATATGCATATATATACATATATTCGTTTATAATTCATTTCGACAGCATGATGAAATTGTTGTAAATAATATGTCATCTATTGATTTTGAGCAATAGATGGCATTCTACCATTTTTCAATTCTAAGTGTGGATGAATGGAAAGTTATGCCACCACATAACTTCAATGTACACCAACTTCCTGTTGCAGAGATTGCCTTTATTTTTATTTTTATATTAGTTTGAATTTAATAAGTGTTGTGACAATGTGTCTTTCTGTGAATTATGTACATCCTTGGTGCCTGTGAAGGCCAGAAGAAGTCCTTAGACTCCTTAGACTTCACAATGTCATATTGGTTTTGGGAATTGAACTTGGGTCTCTTGGAAAATCAGACAGTGCTCATAACCTCTGAGCCATCTCTCCAGTAGTTCATTTGATATATGTTTGTGCCTACCTGAATTTTCTGCTTTATAAGTTTCTTTTATTATTTTTTTTTCATTTTATATACAACCACAGTTCCCTCTTCCTACCCTGCTGCCCCCACATCTGCCACCCTTTCCCACCCCCATCCACTCCTCAGAGGGGATAGGGCCTTCCTTGGAGAGTCAACAAAGACTGGCATACCAAGTTGAGGCAGGACCAAGCACCTTCTTCCCTGTATCAAGACTGAGAAAGGTATCCCATCATAGGGAATGGGCTCCAAAATACCAGTTCATGAACCTGGGACAGGTTCTGATCCCACAGTCATGGTTTTCCCCTCTTAGAAGATCAAGTCACATAATTGTCACCCACATTCAGTGGGCCTAGTTCAGTCCCATGCAGGTTCCCCAGTTGTCAGTCTATAGTCAGTAAACTCCCACTAGGTCAGGTCATCTGTATTTTTGGTTTTACCCACCATGCTCTTGACCCCCCACTTATTCATATGATCCCTCCTCCCTCTCTTCAACTGAACTCCAGGAGTACAACGCAGTGCTTGCCTGTGGGTCAATGCATCTGCTTCCATCAGTTATTGGATGTAGGTTCCATGATGACAATTAGGGTAGTCAATAATCTGATTAAAGGGGAAGGCCCATTCAGGTACCCTCTCCACTATTGCTAGGGATTCCTATCTGGGGTCATCCTTATGGATTCCTGGCAATTTCTTTAGCACCAGGTTTCTCCCTAACTCCATAATAGCTCCCTCTGTCAAGATTTCTCTTTCATTGCTCTCCCCCACAGTCCCTTCCCAAACTCAGCCTTTTAGATTCCTCATGTTCCCATCTCCCATCCCCTCCTTTCTACCCTCCTCCCAGTTTACCCAAGAGATGTGAACTATTTTCCCTTCCTGGGTGTGGTGCTCTTAGGGTGCCCCTTTTTACATAGTTTCTCTGGGGTTCTGGATTATAACCTGGTTATTATTTTCTTTACATCTAATGTCCATTCATGAGTGAGTACATACCATGTTTGTCTGGATCAGGGTTACCTCACTTAGGATGTTTTTATTCTATTTCAATTTATTTGCCTCCAAATTTCAAGGTGTCATAGTTTTTCACATCTGAGTAATACTCCATTGTGTAAATGTATCTCATTTTCTTTATCCATTCTTTGGTTGAGGGACATCTAGGTTGTTTCCAGGTTCTGGCTATTACAGATAATGCTGTCATGAATATAGTTGAGCAAATGTCCTTGTGTATGATTGTGCATCCTTTGTGTAAATGCCCAAGGAGGCTATTGATGGGTCTTGAGGTAGACTGATTCCCAATTTTCAGAGAGACTGCTATACTGATTTTCAAAGTGGCTGTACAAGTTTGTGCTCCCACCAGCAATGGTGGAGTGTTTCCCTTACTCCACACCATGTCCAGCATAAGCCAGTGATTTTTATCTTAGCCATTCCGATAAGTGTAAATGGTATCTTAGAATCATTTTGATTATCATTTCTCTGTTGGCTAATGATGTTTAGCAATTCCTTAAAAGTCTTTTGGACATTTGAGTATCTTCCGTTGAGAATTCTTTGTTTAGATCTACACGCCATTTTTCAGTTGGATTATTTGATATTTTGGTGTCTAGTTTCTTGAATTCTTTATTTATTTTGGAGACCAGCCCTCTATTAATGGGACCTTCTGAAACTAAGAAGCTTCTATAAGGCAAAGGATATGGTCAATAAGACAAATCAGCAGCCCACAGAATGGCAAAATGTCTTTACCAACCCCACATCTGACAGAGGGCTAATCTCCAGAATATATGTTTCTGGTCTGTATATTTTACCTATTTTTTGCATGAAGATGCTGCCCATTTGCAAGAATTCTTTAGGTGTGTCACTTTATATGCCAAGTGGATAGTAAACATATTTCAAAATATTTATTTTTTAATTTATTTACATTTATTTAGGATAACTTTATTAGATAATTTAAAATTACATAATGGTATAAATTTTGTTTTATTTCAAAGTTTCTGGATTATCTATTTTCTTGCTCTCACATGCGTAAATTACTTGGAACAAATTTCTTAATTTCACAGTAGGTAAGTTTTCCCATCTTTTTATTATTCTATAGTATTTATTTTTAAGTAGAAGCCTTAATCCTCTGAATTCATTTTTCAGTCACCAAGGCAGTAGTTCTTAAATGGTAGTGTTCATTAAATAACCTGGAAGACTTCCTAAAACAGAGATTTCTGGATTTCATCCCAAAACTTGTTGATGTAATGCTTGTCACAAAATATTATGATTTCTTACTAGTTTTCAGTTGTTGTTGACTCTACTGTCCATGATTCACACTTTAGAAAACCATGAAAGCAAAGTTCCCAAACACAGAGTTCAAATAAGGTGCAGCTCTACTGATCAAATTCACACTGAACCAGTTCATAAGATATTCTTACTATATGTCTAAAACATTATATAATCCATGTCTCTATTAACTCTCTACAAAGCAATGGCATATATGTTTCTACTAACTTTCTACCAAGTAATTACCCAAGCCATTTACACTGTCACATCTAGTTCTTTATATGAGTGACCATCCCAGCATTCAGATCTGCCCTGAATAAACTAGATTATAAAGTCCATGTTAATAAAGAGGAAATTTTATAGGTTGGGGTGAAACTGACAAGAACTACTTCTGAAACCTGAACCCTTATAGATTTAGGTATAAAAAAGAGATAAATTCTTGAAGATGGTCTATGAAAAAGAAGATCTTAAGATAGACATTAATTCTGGGAGGAGAATTTACTAAGAGTATTGACTTTAGAGTTGCTACAATAGAAAAATAGTGACAAATTGATCAAACAAAAAAGTGCCTCTAAATATAGGGGAAAAGATGGAGGGTATAATGACATTTAAATCTTATAAAGTCAATCATTCAATGAGCATATGTAAAAACTAGGAATATGGATAATAAAATGACCAATGACTTATGAAGCTAGCACAATACAAAATCCTGTACTGATGATTAAAATCAGAACCAAAAGTTGAAGTATTTGATGAGTCTAATAATCAGAGATGTGAAGCATGTAATTGCCCTCCTTGCTACTGTCAGTATATCCAGTTACCAGTTTGGATGTGACTGAGCACTGGGATTAAAGGATGTGTCACCACATCCAACTGTACCATGCTATTTTAAGAAAGTTTGATCTATATCTGGAGTTAACATATACATTTTCATTTAAAACAACATTTTTGTAAGTGAAAAAATCCATTTTAATAATAATTCTAGGCAAATGTAATGGAAAATTTTAGCCTTGCATTTTGCATTTACAAAACATAGTCTAGAACATAGGTCAGATGGTCTTGGAGACAAAGCCACATACCTGCCAATCACTTTAATTTGAGGCCCATTCTTTAAATTTCTAAAATTTATGCATTTGGACAACCTTGTTTTTAATTCATACTCATAAATATTTCTCCTTGTGGATAGTAAAAGTTGCATTATCCTTTTTCTGTTTTTACAAGCCTGAAATGTAACTTCCTTGTCCCAAATCTTGTCATTTGTCACAGTTGAACTGAAAGCATTCTCCTTTACTGCCTGCCAGTTGCAACTGTCTTCAATGTCTAAGCTTCTATTTCCTACCTCTTTATAAAACAAGCTGCATGTTAGAATTAAAGTGGGCGCTGCTGTGCTGTATGTTGTCCAACATTTTGCTTTGTGCCTGAGAGAGCTATTTATTTAAGTGGGCATAGAATCTTCTAGAATCGGTAGCTCCCAATGAGGGTCAGTAGGCAGCATGAAGAACAGATGACAGCCTGCAATACCTCCTTCGCATTTCTGTAAAGAGATTTGACATTTACAAAGTACTGCGTGTTGCCTTTCCCAACAAATCTCTGAAGGCTTCATAAAAATAAAAGGCTTAATTATTATCGCTTCACATTTGATATGCTTTTAAAAATGTAAAATAAGCATTCTTGATTAAGCTGAAAGAGACCTCAGCAGTTCAGCTACGGTGGAACCATCTGTAAGTATGTCAGTGCAGAAATAATATGTGTCAGAGAATCCTTCCGTAGAAACTGTCCTGCCAATAATGGAGCCTGGAATAGCTGCTTGGGGAAGATCTTTGTGTTCTGAAAAATCAATATACATCTTCCTAAAGTACTCTTAAGCCTAGCTCTGGTGGAATTTGGTAGTGCTGAACCTACCTACGTTTATTATACTTTCATATTTTCAGATTTGAAAGCAAACAGAAGCGCATCCTTAGATAAAGCAAGAGAAACTTTGTTTAATAATAAAGAACACCTTAAAGATTCAAGCAAATCCCCAAAGTTAATCTACCATCAGATCTTTTAAATTGCATATAAACCTGCATGCATTAATAAGAAATGGCTTGACTTTATTAATGCTGCTTTATTTTTAATTTTCCAGTCTAAATAAAGATTACCAAAAGGAAAGAAAAATCTGTAATAGCTCCTTCATGCAGAATTCAGGGTAGTGCTCAGATTAACTAACCTTTTCTACAGTAAATAATTTAAACGGGGAGAAAGTTAATCAATAAAAAGTAGATGGAGTTTTAGTGGCATTTTAAAGTGAAACCCAAGGACATTGTGATGCGAATCAAGTTGGATATCTCCATCAGGGTCACATACAGAGCCTGCAAAAGCTGCTAAATAAATCAGGGTTGGACTTTGTGGGCCAAAGAAGAAATGAGTTGTAAGTACATGGGTGGGGAAAGAGCCATCTACAAAGAATATTTATCCACAGAGGATATTGCCACAGAGTTTATGTGAAACAAAGATGACTTCTTGCCCCAGCATCTATTCTTCTACAACTGCTCTAGTAAGTTTCCATCTAAATAGCTTTCCCTGCAACAAGGGTCCAGGAGAAGTGAAGAAAGTCAGTTAAAAACAATAGTTCCCAAAGATGAAACCTCACATCACATCTTCTATTCTTCAGAACACTGAGAAATTCCTAAACTTTAAGAAACCATAAGCATATATACGGCACACTGGGCAGAGATAATTTAAAATAGCATTGGGAACACTTAATGTTCGTGCACTACATTGATGCACAGACAGAACTCTCTGAATGCTGGACATGCTATCTATGTCCTTGCACCATTGACTGCACTTGACACCTGCTTTTCTAGTTGTGTCAAATATGAGGTAGCTGCAGGTTTTTATAGAGCTGGATATTTCTATAAACACATTGTGATGTTTTCAACATTTCTCCATACTTTTGTTGGCTTTCTCTATCCATATTAAAAGTTAAAAAATGGTGAAAAATCTATGCCTCAGATAAATTTATCACTCTAGATTACAAGAATGACAAAATGATTCACATAACTTCAGCATCCTTTAATCTAGAATAATCCCCACCATTTTGGAAACTACCTTATTATAGTGATTTGTATGATGGCTTCCTCAGGATTCTCAGTTTAAAGGGCACACAGCTAGTGTATCATATGAATAGACACTGGATATCAACTCTTTTGTTTCCTTATCAATAATGTCAAATTTGATTGTTTAGTGAAAGTTGTCACCAGGTTTCTATAAGAGCACCTGAACACCTAACAATAGCAATCTAAAGCAGATAAAACCTGCAAACATCTTGTCCATTGGTAATATTTTATCTAATGGTTGTATAAACATCCTATTGATGTGTCCTTTTTTGATATTCCCTTACTTATATAAGGGTGAGATAGAGTCAGAGATAGAAAGGGACACAAGAATGATTAATTATGTATAAGTAGCTATTTCTTCTGATTCCTTCATAGTTTGGTCCTGCGCAGACCACTCAAAAACAAATGTCACAATATTTTTATTGGACCACAGTTACTAGAGTAAAATACTTTGCTAATTGTCTTCTAGAAGACAGTAAAACCCAAACAACAGTTCACAAAGGGCTTAAAAGAACTGAGTGACACAGTCACTCAGGTGGACAAGATTAAGCTTATCCTATGGGGAAGTAGTTATCCCATTAGATTTGCTAATTACATTTCTCCTCTGCAAGAAAGTGTCCCGTGTGTAGAATTTATTCACCGGCCTGGAGCTTTTTCAAAACCCAGGTGTATCCAGGGAAGAGGCAGCAATCCTCCACAACTGTGCACTTTATGCCTAGAGAAACAATGCCAGCAATAACTAAAATCATGTCCTGGTTTCTTCTTGGCCCTGAGCCAAGCTGAGAAATGCAAGCTAGCCCACTGAGGCCAAGAGTATCAATGATGGAACTACAGCAGTGTCTCAAGATGAGGAGGCAGAATGATTCATGAAAAATGACTGGGTTCTAGAGAACTATATTGGGTAGCATACCCATCTCTTTGTTGTGCCCAACACTGGGCTTCTGATGAAACAACTTATACACCTGATGGGATGTTTCCATTGTGTACTGGGGTTCATTAATATTTTGTTTTAATACCCTCTTAGTTTCTGAATCCCAAGACCAATTTTTACTTGCTTGGAATAGACACAGTGTATCTTCAGAAATCCTAATAACCCTCAGTTAAGAGACTTCATTATGTCTTACACATTTGGAAAATGATACGCAAGAATATAAAGTCACCAAAAGAAAAGTTTAGAAGAACATATCCTTCATCAGTAGAAAATGGTACTCCTAGAAATCAAAACACATTTGATTAGTTATCTAAGTTTGTTATCCCTGTGAGTTATTGGCCAGGGATATCTCTCAGGTCCTACAAAATACTCAGGGTTGTTAACCTGCTGCTATTATAGCTGCCAGAATTAGAACCAACATCTGTTGTTGAAGGTACCACATGTCTAGATACAGTTAATGAAGTAATCAGGATAGAACTAAATTGAATATTATCTTCCTCTGGCTGATATTTGTAGTGGCAGAAGGCGGTATGTAAGTTCCTAGGGAGAAGTATTGTTCACATTCCTGTCTAATTACAGACTCTGTATACTGTACTACCAATATGAAGACAAGATCTACTGCTATTGCAACAGTGGCATGCCTAGTATAGGTGAAAGTAATTACTTTCTCATTGGAGCTAATGCCCACTCTTCATTTGGGAACTCATTTGATACTATATGCAGAGACATGTCTTTTGACTAGGGAGGGCATAGGCTCCAGTGGTGAATCAACTCCTGTTGTCTTGATAAAATATGTAATGTGCCTGCCAAATTGACTTTCAAACTTTTGTGTTTGTGACCTTATTGATAGAGAAATTTTTCTTTCTTTTTTTTTTTTTTTTGCAGAATGTAGCAGCTACTAGAGAAATTCAAAGTCAAGATACTGATAATAAGCGACTATTGCTACGGCCCAGCACAATTGTCCAATCTTCAGACATAAATACAGGAACATAATTAGGCATGGACATCACTTCTAGAAGATTCATGTAATATTGCCAAAGAAGGGATAGAAAAAAAAATTCAGTATCCATAGGCAGTATTAGAGTTTTGTACCTACTTCCTCTGAATTGAATTTTTACTTCCTAGAGGCAGGAGAGATATTCATATTTAACAAAACTTCAAAGATTTAGGCTCCCTAATCCTCTACAGACATTGTGTTGGAAATCAACAATTGCTAGGGGAAAGGAGACTATTCAATGGAGCTGCTGCAAGTTGAACAGGGAGCTCGAAACACACAACTTTCTTATATCATCACCCATGTTATTCTGGGACATTTTGTTGGTTCTGTTTACTTTGGGTTACCCATACTTCTGTAAGTGACTAGAATAGACATATTGGCTCATCAAAATAGACCTCAGTAGAATAACTTATTTGATATGCTATCATTGCCATATTTGAGATGAAAAAATATTTATTAAAATATCCCTAGAAAGTCATATAGACTAATCTTTTTCCTTTTCTTCCTTTGGGCTTTAAGTTTCTTTAGTTTTATGATATATATATATATATGTATATATATATATATATATATATATATATATCAAGATAAAACAATTAAACTATTAAAACATTCTACAAAGTAGGATTGAGGATTGAGGTTGGTATTAGATAGAAGTCTATATTTCTGAGGTTTAGAGGAGAAAATTCAATGAAAATATTTAAATTTATTAATGGTATATTGCCTAGTAATGCAAATCTAACATATAAAATACAAAAACAATGTGCACAACTGACAGAAGAAATAGATTAAATAGCAGAGACAAGGAAAGCCTGCTTACAGATTGAATATTTGTTTAACATAAATGATTAAATCTCTTTTGAACTATTGTACAAATGAACTGTAGAATCATTTTGATGTGCACATAAAAATGTTGTTTAAATCAGTCAAGCATTTGGCTATCACTGAGTAAGAAAAAAATGAAATAAATGTCAAAACAGTAACATGAGAAAATTCCTGTTTGTATGATCACAATGGAATGAATATATATATATATATATATATATATATATATATATATATATATTACAATTATAAATTTCTTCAATATGCAAAGTTTATAAAATTCTTATGAATAGCCTATTAACCTACAAATACCATGTTGTAAAAGGAAGACTAAGTATTAATAAGCTAAACACCTACCTCAAAATGTACGTAGTCAAGAAACTTCTCTGATGAGGTCAGAGAGATGCACTTACCTACTTGTATAAAGATATAAATTTAGAGATCAATTTGATGTGTGTTCCAGTTCACAAAACAGTGGTAGTAGAGTCCAGCTGGGGACTGTGATTTCCTCCAGCTGGGATTTTTAGTCATGCTTACAGTACCAGACATGGGTTTCCTCTTGTGGGGCAGACCTCAACCAGTTAGAAAGCAGTTGGTTGTCCATAACATTCATGTTACAATAGCATCCACGAGCATATGTTGCTATGCTGGTCCTTACTGTGGTTAACAGAGAACACAGCTCTTGATGACACCCCACTAACAACTTACAGAGAACCTTCCAATTCTATAAAAATCAGACAACAGGGAGGAAACTTCCTGGTCAGTACCAACACGATTTCTCCATGTCCAATCACCAACGTGTGTGGTGACTTCAGCAACAGGGTTGTTTTAAGTTTTAGTGGGCAACCAAGAACAATGACAATAGCCTAGGTTGTTTTGGTTGTCTCCTCTGAAACATTCCTGAACAGCAACTGGAAGGAAATAAGCCATACTTGGCACTGGGTTACTAATTTGGCAACCTATGGTTCCTGTGAGCAGTATTATCACTTCTTCAGGATCAGTAAGATTACATTCTTTTATATGAGAAAAATCTATACATGAAGCTACTAAAGTAGTAAGTTTCCATACAGCTTCCTTAAAGTGTTTAGAAGTATTATCCTTTTCCTTACCCTCTGCTCCACCCTACAGCCCTATACTTCTTTCTTAAACCCATTTCTCATTATTCCCTGTTTATCCTTCATTGCAGAAACTTAACAGCTGGTGAAAGTGCAGAGAACAAGAATCAGTGGAGTACAGAACCAAAAATGAGGCATCTATATCATAACCACTAAGATCATGGGCCACCATCATAGGAGATGAGGTATAAAGGTTGTAAGAAACACAGTTTGGAGAAGACCAGACTGAAACTGTCTTCTGGACATAAAAGAAGCACTACATTCTTGAAGTCATACCAGCAATAGTTGTTTGACAAGGTCAAGCCAGTCGACATTCCAGCATGAAGATGGAGGGCCTCATTAACTCCTAGGCCTAGATCAGGAGCTATTCTCAGGTAAGGGTTAGGTTTCATTATTAGGAGTGTGGTACCTGTTAGATTGACCAAGTTCCAGTGCTTAGCCTCATATCAATGAGTGTATGGACAGCAAAACTGGACTTGATGGACAAAAGGATGTGGGTGGTCTTCCAAGAAGCTGTGAGATGGGAGAGCATGAGAATGAGTGGTGAATACAGGAGGAGTTGGGTGGAGTTGGAGAGTAAATATGAGCAAAATGCAATGTATTCATGCTTCAAACTCTCAAAGATTAAAGACAGTGTTTTGAAACAATAAAATATTTGACAAGGACTGTAAAAGAAAAGAGATAATTATAAAAACATTGTAAATACAATGTCAAATATTTATCATTTAAAATGATTATTAAACTACCCTAGCAACACACACACACACACACACACACACACACACACACACACACACTAAGAAATGACTAAAATAAGGAGTGAAAGAGTCACCATATGTGCATGTTCCAGATGAAGAAAAATAAAATGAAATTATTAATAGATAGATAAAGTTAATAAAATATAAAAATCTTTACAAGTAAAATTATTGAATTTGCTTTTAAAAATAACAATATATACATAGAAATATAAGAAAGGCTTTATATATTGTTGTATCAGTTATTACAGTCTAAAGTCTGGTCCTAAATTTTCCCACCAGAAAATTCTTACAAGAAGCTTAAACATTTATTTTTGTTTTTTGAAACAGGGTTTCTCTGTGTAGCTCTGGGGCCTGTCCCGGAACTCACTCTGTAGACCATGCTGGAATAAAGCTCATAAAGAGCCAAATGCCTCTGTCTCCCAAGTCCCGGGAATAAAGGCATGTGCCACCACTACCTGAGAAGCTTAAACATTTTTAAGAACAGATAAAAAAATCCAACCTAGTTTTTTTAGTGCGTGTGTGTGTGTGTGTGTGTGTGTGTGTGTTTGTGTGTGTGTGTGTGTGTGTGTGTGTGTTGCACACATGCTGAGGAGCATATGTGTAGAGGTGAGAAGACAACTTGGACTGTCAATTATTGCTTTCAACTGAGTGGGTCCTGGAGATTGAACTCTCCACTGAACAATCATTCAGGCCTCTGAATCAGGTTTTGGAGGTTTGTTTTGTTTTGTTTTTACATCAATGTGACAGAGAAAGACAGTGTAGAGCTTCCTCCATCTTCTTGTATTCCTGATGAGACCATTTTAGGTTTAAATAGAACTTGATCTTCCTAATGGGAAACCCCATAGAAAATTACCCAACTCTGTTCTAGGAACCAAGGTCAAGATACCCCAGCTAATTTATCTTACCTTCTGTTAAACTGCTTGCTTGTGTTAAACGTCCCCTTGCAGAAGTAGAGCAAGGACATCAGGGTGTGGTTTCTGCCTTTAATATCATCTTACCTTAAACTTTTGGCACTACATCCTTTGTGTAGTCTCAACAGGCTGTGATAAATACTTTCAAGGAGCTATACAGTGTATTGGAGTAACCATCTCTGGTGACTTCTCTGTAACATCAATATACATAAGTGTCAATTTCCCTAAAAGCATAGCCTGTTCGATTCGTGTTTTCAAGGAAATGAACTGAAAAGCCAGGTTTGGGAAAAGCTGCCAAACTGTATCTATCTCTACTTCCCTTGATAACTTAGTCTGATGGATTGGCTTAGGTCAGTAAGTTCTCAGATGACATTTTGCAATTTTAAGAGTTGTTTTTGTTTATTGAGTATGTGGAGGTCTAGTGTCATCTACTGACTAGAGTCCAGGGATGCTGAGAAGCACTCCAGAATTCATAAGCAGTTAGTTCCTCTCAAGAAGAATTACCCAGCTGAAGATACCAGCAGTGCTGACTCAACACCTTACAGGAAGTTCCTATGGGTTTGGATATTTTAAAATTTTCCCTTCTGAATAGTGTGTTAGTGCTTACCTTTTTGAATATAGAATTCACTCCAATACATTCCCCCTCAATGCCCGAGGCTTCAAGTCAAAACCCACTGGAGAGTAAATTCAAAGGATCAGCTTGAAGTTTCCTACAATTACCTCTATGTAACCCCTTGAACTCTGGACATCAATGGATCCCACTAATAAAATGGGGATGTCCTTTGGTCTTTGGTGTGTTCTTTTAGATCTAACCGTGTGTGTGTGTGTGTGTGTGTGTGTGTGTGTGTGTGTGTGTGTGTGTGTGTGTGTATGATTAAATACTCTTTGGAGCATTGAAACAAACATTTAAAAATCAGAATCAGTTATTTACATCTTTGCGTTTGTTCATCAGCTTCATTTGTAAGAGACAGCTGCATAGGAGAGCAAGAATAATGGGCCCATGCTGGGCTTATAGCTCATAACCCGGATAAGCTGCATGTCAACCAGACAGGAAAATTATGGAGGGAGGGGAAAACAATGAACATGAAGGCAAGAAGTCAAACCACAGTTAATCTAGGGCTTGATCTGGCAGCCACTACAGCCACCACAACAAACATTTGCACAGGGCCTTCTGAACATTAACAGACTGCAGCCTCAGGAAGTGGGAAAGCTGTCTTCATTTCTTTCCACATGACAAATCGAGACAAGAAAGCTCAAAAAGCCAAGTGGATGCAGAACTTCATGAACTGACACAGAGGTGGAAGGCTTGAGTTCAGATGCTAAATTCTTCAAATTATCAGCATCCACCTGCACTGAGGTCTGGTGACTCTAGTTTACATGATGTTCTGTCATTTTCCTGCTACAGGAGAGTTTCTTTCTCCAAACCAAAATTATTGATTCCAATGCTGGGGGAGGTTTTTCCATCCTCTCTGCACTCATTAATTACATCCCTCTGAGCTTGAAAGGGGTGATTCACATTTAGCATTTCTAAAAAAATAAATAAATAAAGTCTTGCCAAAATACAAACATTAGTTCTGCCCTGTTATTCTTTGGGTCCATAGGCCATGTCTCAAAGCCTAAGGGAACAGTGCTCATAAATTAACTCTGGCTGTGAAAGGTTTGGAAAGAATTATGTTCTCATAAAAGCCTTCGAAAGCATGGGTTTTGTGTCAGTATATTTGTGTGACCCTCACTGTGTGCTAATTACGGGTTATTTTTAAAGTTGCTTTATACTGAATTTCTCCACACTAAAGCTTGAAGAAAGATTCTTGGAAAATATCCTGGATTTCTTTCCATGGAACCTGTTAATCTATCACACATTTGGTGATGTTATAAATATTGTGGTTTTAAAATCATCCATATCAATGGAGACATTTGGAAATTTAGAGAGTTCCGGGGGTCAAATTTTTGTCTTGGTTCATGTGAAATATCACATATAATAATCCAGTATGGGACCTGTGAAGTCAAATAAATCTGCTTAAATCTTACATCTATAGTTCCCATGCCTCATTTCCTATCACTGTGACCTAACCATGAATCTAACCACAACTGCAACAAACTCTTTCAAATGGTTTTGACTTACATTGCACTTAGCATGTCTACCAAGAAATACCCCATATCTTGTATGCCTACTAACTTCTTCAATTTAAATCTCTGGTCATATAATAGGGATTTTTATGCCAAAAGTCATGTATAGTTTACACTGTAGGAAGGTTACCTCTGGGATTTAGCTCAATACATCTTGGGTAGTAATAATACAGGAGAACCTTTTCCTGTCCAGTCTTAGAAATGTGTCATCCCTAAGCAGTTTCTTGGGAGGACTCATTGTAGTTTCCCATGATAGGGCCCAACACAAGAATTCCCCTTTCTACAGTGTGTTTTTCCTTCCCTTTCAAACTCTGCCTAGTTACAGTTTGAGATTATTTGCAAACTGCAATACCCATTCACACTCATGATTCATTGTTTAAGGCATTGCTCTTTTTCTTTTGAGGGTGGTGGCAATTAAGTGATGTTTGGGACCAAGCTAATTCTGTTGACACTGGAAATTATAGGAATAAAACCTACAGGATGTTTTGATACAATGGACCTGAATCAATTGCCAATAGCTGGTGGCATACGGGGGTAGCAATAGTACTAGACAGTCTCTAACATCTCCCAGAACACTCACCTTTCAAAGATTAGAATGATATTCTGGGGTGAGGGTGAGCCTGGGGAGAAGTGACTTCTCAGACTGAATAGATGGCAGTGGTAATCATAAAGCAGACCTCAGTTAGGTGCATTAGAGTCATGGAAAAAAAAATAGTATACTATAGCAGGACAAGTATCAACTGAGAGGCAGCTGTGACAGCCATAAATACCTCCATAGAAGGCATTAAGGAAACTACTTCTCCTCCAGCCCCAGGAGTCTATGTGGAAGATTGGATTCAAGATTTATTTTTTTGTCATTTTGAAGTGACAGAACTTCAAAAGGGGACAAATGCAAAGACTTGGTCTGGGAAGTAAAGGAAGCCCTGAGTGTACGTTACAAAGACTTGGAGAATTCCTGACTGAATGTATATGACAAGGGCCAGGGTCTCAGACTCATGGAAAGTGGCACAGCCTTCCTCTCTGTGAGTCACTGAGGCACGGCCAAACCTTTCTCCACTCTAAGAATGAGTGTTTGTGTACAATTTAGCAATTGTAGTTTACTACTTCAGGATGGCTGCAACCTGAGACTGCAACCATACTGAGACCAGCTGGCCTCTCATTGCGCTTTACATAAAAGGCATACTAATTTTCAAGGTTGTTGAATAGTTGATGCTGCTCCATCTGAGTGTATGTCACCCATGCTGTCCCAGGTTTTCTGTATGTCTGTAGTTCTTTGATCCTTTCCATATTCTCTCTTTGCACCAGTCAGGTTTCCAGGCCAAGTCATGCAGGACAAGGTGACTAAGCAGGTCTATCCTAAGGTAATTCTGAGAGAAGGGAAGAAACACAGCAACTGTCATGATAATGTTTGAGTAGATAAACATTAAAAGACTGAATTCCCATTGCTGTGCTTCCTCTAGGCCTATAAAATCAGGCTTCATTCCTGTTAGACCAAACCAAATCCCCCCTTTCCTAAAGATCATTCAAAAAGGTAAAGGGCAAGAGGCAAATACCTTGCAATCTCATGTCTGCCTCATTCCAGAGAGAGCATATAGCAAATCCTTCTCTCACATCTATTACTAAAAGTACCTCAATGAATCTCAAAGAAATCAACACAGTGCCTACTGTACAAGGTAATGACTTATTTATTAAAAAGAAGGTATATTTGGGTTAATATTTGCCATAAATCAGAAAGATTTGTGGACTTAATTTTTTTAGCCCAGATACTTAGATGCAATTTTAAAATACTATGAACTATTGGATAGTTTCTTCCACCTTTGTTATTTCAGTGGTCCATGGTAATGGAAACAAGATGTAAGTGTTTTAAAAGCTTGGGTTGATTTCATTGAGATATATTTTGCTTATAATACAGCTTACTTTTACATGCACAGTTGCATGTTTGGATAATTTTAGACACTCATATATCCCATAGTAAAAATAGAAAATACTTATTTTTCCACAAAATGTTCCCACACACTGCAATAAATTGTCACCAACCTTCACAGACAACTGTTGATCTTATATTTATGTCTCTATGTTTTTATGCTTGTAGAATCACAGTATGATTTGAAATAATATATT